>NC_052325.1:7852603-7905802 GCF_016432855.1 Salvelinus namaycush
CAGCAGACACTTGATTTCAGTGTTGTGTAGGGTGATACCAGGTGCTGCCGATTCTTCTAATGTTTTTGCCAATTCATTAATGTAGATGTTAAATAATGTTGGACTTATTGGGCAGCCCTGTTTCACTCCCCGCCCCTGAGAGAAGAAGTCTGTTTGCTTGTTGCCAATTTTAACCGCACATTTGTTTTTAGTGTACATTGATTTAATAAAATCATATGTTTTCCCTCCAATACCACTTTCTATTAGTTTATAAAAAAGACCTTCGTGCCAAATTGAATCAAATGCTTTCTTGAAATCTACAAAACACGAGTAGATTTTGCCTTTGTTTTGGTTAACTTGTTTATCAATTAGAGTGTGGAGGGTGTAAATGTGGTCTGTTGTACGATCATTTTTTAGAAATCCAATCTGGCTTCTGCTCAGGACGTTGTGTTCGTCAAGGAAATGATGTAGTCTGCTATTTATAATACTGCAGAGAATTTTCCCCAAGTTGCTGTTAACGCAAATTCCTCTGTAATTATTTGGGTCAAATTTGTCTCCATTTTTATAGATTGGTGTGATCAATCCCTGGTTCCAAATATCGGGGAAAATACCTGCAGTGAGGATAATGTTGAAGAGTTTGAGTATAGCCAATTTGAATTTGTGGTCTGTATATTTGATCATTTCATTTAAAATACCATCAGCACCACAGGCCTTTTTTTGGTTGGAGATTGCATAGTTTTTCCAATAATTCTTCTTCTGTAATTGGGGTATCTACAGGATTCTGATAGTCTTTGACTGCTAATTCAAGGATTTGTAATTTTTCTTGTATATCTTTTTGTTCTGGGCTCTTTGTTATATTGCTGTAGAGGTTTGCAAAGTGATTTCTCCACATATCCCCAATTTGGATAGCCAATTCCTCATGATGAGGTTTGTTTAATTTATTCCAATTCTCCCAGAAGTGGTTTGATTCTATGGATTCCTCAATTCCAACCAGCTGATTTCTAATGTGCTGTTCCTTTTTTGTTCTTAGGGTGCGTTTGTATTGCTTCAGTGTTTCCCCATATTGAAGGCGTATATTTTTGTTGTCTGGTTCTCTGTGTTTTTGATTAGATATATTTCTCAATTACTTTCTTAGATTTTTGCAATCATTATCAAACCATTTTTCATTATCTGTTATTTTTGGTTTGCTCTTATGCTTCTTTAGATTAGCCAAGGAGGCTAATTTGTCAAATATAAAGTTTATGTTCCTAACGGCCAAATTTACACCTTCATTGCTGAAGGAGAATGTTAAGGCTAAAAAGTTGTCCAGGAGAGATTGTATTTTTTGGCTACTAATTGCTTTTTGGTAGATGTCTGTACTGTTTGCACTCCATCTATAGGCTTGTTTAGTACCATGTAATTTATTGGGCCGTGATGCTTCATGGTTGGGTTCTGCTCTTCTCAGATACACTGTGATTTTACTGCGGTCTGAGAGAGGTGTTAGTGGGCTGACTGTGAAGGCTCTGAGAGACTCTGGGTTTAGGTCGGTGAGGAAGTAGTCTACAGTGCTGCTGCCAAGGGATGAGCTGTAGGTGTACCTACCAAAAGAGTCTCCTCTCAGCCTGCCATTGACTATGTACAGACCCAGTGTTCGACAGAGCCTCAGGAGCTGTACTCCGTTTTTGTTTTTCACTTTGTCATAGTTGTTTCTGTGGGGGTATGTGGGGAGGGAAAGGTTATTGCTTCCTGGTAGGTGTTTATCCCCATGACTGTTAATAGTGTCTTGTTCTTCTGCTGTTCTAGCATTCAGGTCTCCATAGACGAGTACGTTGCCTTGGGCCTGAAAGTGACTAATCTCCCCCTCTAGAATGGAGAAGCTCTCTTCGTTGAAGTAGGGTGACTGAGGGGGGAATGTATGTGGCACAGAGGAAGACGTTTTTATCTGTCAAGATAGCCTCCTTGTTGATTTTTAACCAGATAAAGAATTCTCCTGTTTTGATCAATTCGATTGAATTAATTAGTTCAGATTTATACCATATTAACATTCCCCCTGAGTCTCTGCCCTGTTTGATTCCTTTTAATTTAGTGGATGGTATGATTATCTCCCTATAACCTAGTGGACAGCCAGTGGAAACATCACCTCTGCACCATGTTTCCTGTAGTACTACAATATCAACATCATCAATTTCTTTCAGGAAGTCTGGGTTTCTGCTCTTTAGCCCAAAAGCAGAGGACTTCAATCCTTGTATATTTCAACATGCAACGTAAAAAGACTTCATAACTTTTTTTTCTCTTTCTTTTCTTTACCTTTCAAAATGAGACAAACATTCAGAATCCAAGAAGAACCATTAAAACAGGATTTTTCAATTAAAGTAAACTCTTATTTTGCAAATGTGATTTGTTTATCATTTAAGATAGAATTTGTGTCATGCCACTTGGGTGGATGTAGTGTGAGGATGGTGGTGTTCTTGTGCTCATCTTACCATGACCCTCGGCCTATCACATGTGAGCATAGTAGACTCAGCATTTGTTTAATGTCACTCATTTGGTTGGTGGGGGCTGGGCCAGTTGCTCCTCTCACAGCCTGTGCGTAGCTCTGCCTGCTGGGCTGTGGCTCCTCCAGGTGTGGGTCTGCGGTGGGGAGGAGGGGGGTGGTAGGCCTCATCTGGGTGGCTCTGAAGCTGGGCTGGGGTGGTCTGTGCTGCGCTGGCTGTGGTGGGCATTGAGGTTGGTGGTGCTGTGGTCGTGGCTGGGGGGTCCAGGGTGCTGGTCCGTGGTGTTGTCTCGGTGATCTCGGCGGGGTGGAGATTGCTCCGCTGTTCCTGGGTGGAGAGGTCGGGCTGCGGTTTAAAGCGACGTCCTTGAGAGTCTTGGCAAGGATGGGGACTGTCTCCCTGTACAGGTGAACATGGTCATATCTTTCTCTCTCTCTCTCTCTCTCTCTCTCTCTCTCTCTCTCTCTACATCTCATCTCTCTCTCTCTCCCTACATATCCTTTCTTTCTCTCTCTCTCTCTCTCCCTACATCTCATTTCTCTCTCTCTCTCTCTCTCTCTCTCTCTCTCTCTCTCTCTCTCTCTCTCTCTCTCTCTCTCTCTCTCTCTCTCTCTCTCTCTCTCTCCCTACATCTCATTTCTCTCTCTCTCTCTCTCTCTCTCTCTCTCTCTCTCTCCCTACATCTCCTCTCTCTCTCTCTACATCTCCTCACTCTCTCACTCTCTCTCTCTCACGCTCGCACGCACGCATGCACGCACACACACACACGCACTTTCTCCCTCATTGCCTTGGCTCCCATCTCCCTAATCCTTTTACTGTCTGTGTCACACTGACACATATTCCTCTACACATACTGAGGCCTCTCTGCCTCCCTGCCTGCTGCTACTACTACTACTACTACTACTACTACTACTACTACTTCTGCTACTTCTACTACAGCTGCTACTACTACTACTTCTACTACTGCTACTACTACTACTACTACTGCTACTGCTACTGCTACTGCTACTGCTACTACTGCTACTACTACTACTATTACTACTACTACTACTACTACTGCTACTGCTCTTTCTACTGTTGCTATTCCTACTAGCTGCAGGCTCACACCCCTACACTCTCCCCTGTCAATGAATCAATGCTAATGTGATACACACCCCCACCTCACACCATGCCGGCATGCATCCTCTCCCTAAATCTGCTTCCCAAATGGAACCCCATTCCCTATATAATGCTCTACTTGTGCACTGTGTATGGAATAGGGTGCCATTTGGGACGCACAGTAAGTCTAAGCCCGCCACCGTTACCGTGTAATTCTGATGGCCCAACGTACTGTAGGTCCCACGGTCCACACTATCAGTCCGTCAGCAGTCTCACGGTTCTGCTCTACAGGCTGTCATGATATTGAAGCAGAGAAAACCTCCAATTAACCAGGTACACCAGGGGAGAGAGGTGAGCTAGCAGGCCTTAGACAGAGTAGACAGCCAAACACTAATAGGCTTATCAGTGTATCTGATGACACAGAGAGTGGATGTGGATGGGGGGAGTAAGGTGAAAACAGGCTGTTAAACAGGCTGATCAATATTGTCATCTGGCTGCATCTGAAATGCAATATCTAGTGCACTTCCGATCAAATCAAATGTTATTTGTCACATGCGCCGAATACAACAGGTGTGTAGACCTTAATGTTGTAAGGTGTAGACCTTAGACCATGAAATGCTTACTTACAATAGTGTACACACTAAAGTAGTGGACTAAGTAGGCAGGGCCAGCTCTAGAGTTTTGGGGGCCCCATGCAAGATTTGGTTGGGTGGCCAACCCCCCACCTCGAGGGCAAAACATTTGGTTGGGCGACCCGCCCCCCACTTTGAGGGGAAAATGAGGAGCTTTAAAGTTAATGTCCTGCAATTCTACCATTTTGCCATGGGGAAGTGGAGAAAATGTTGCACTTATAAAGCACATTTTCTGCAGAGAGAACATTTTGCACTTTAAAACAAATTTCATGTGATTCTACATATTTTGCAATGGGGCTGAGAAAGCAAATATCCTGCAATTGTACACATGTTGCCATTGGGTGGAGAGAACATTTAGCAGTTTTAAAGATAATCTCCTGTAATTCTACACATTTGCCACGACTTATACCATGTTCATATCATATCTGAGTGTGGGTGACTAACAAAACTAATAGAGGTCCTCTGGAGGTCAGAGTACCTGGGCACGTGCCGGTCAGTAATTCGGCAATGTTTAGATAGCTGATAAACTAACTTACCTAGCAATCTATAAAATGTTAGCTAGGTCGTTCCACAAAAAGAACTTGGTAAATTGTTTTATTTTATTTAACCTCATTTTAACATTCTATCACAAAGAGCACATGTTCAACTTAATAAAAAACATGTTTTCCCCTCCTGAGTGGTGCAGCGGTCTAAGGCACTGCATCGCCACTACAGCCTCGGTTTCGATCGCAGACTGTGTCACAGCCGACCATGACCAAGAGACCCATAGGGCGGCGCACAATTGACCCAGCGTCGTCCAGGTTAGGGGAGGGTTTGGCAGCCAATATTTCCTTGTCTCATCGTGCTCTAGCGACTCCTTGTGGCGGGCCGGGCGCCTGCAAGCTGACATTGGACGTCAGTTGGACGGTGTTTCCTCCGACACATTGGTGTGGCTGGCTTCCGGGTTAAGCTAGCAATGTGTCAAGAAGCAGTGCGGCTTGGCAGGGTTGTGTTTCGTAGGACGCATGGCTCTCGAACTTAGGGGAGTCCATAGGGGAGTTAGGGGAGTCCATAGGGGAGTTACAGCGATGAGACAAGATTACAGCGATGAGACAAAATAAAACATGTTTTCCCATCTCAAGAGGTTAAATAAAAAATATACTATAGTAAGTGCCTGTTATTATAGTAAGTGCCTGCTACTATAGTAAATGCTTTTTGTGTGCAGCAGGGAGTGGCAATTGAATGAAAGCTGGTCTATTTATGGATAACAGGGTTGATGTGTTATGCTCGACCCTCTCAGTCTTCCACCACAAAACATAGAGCCGTATCTGTGATAGCCGATCAAGCTGCTTGATGGGAGAGGCAGCTGAGCGTCCAGTAAGGTTAGCTGTCTGTCTGCAGAAGGATGGAGCTCTCGCTCTCTCTGTCTGTCCATTGGCTGTGATTGATGGATCAGTCAGAGAGAACTTGACCCAGTCTGGCAGGAAGTTTATTTCTCCAATCAATACCTCAACCTGCGCTCCTTAACATCTATCACCGTATTCCATCATCAGCCTTCACTGACATTTCAATAACACACACAGTCCATCTGAACCAAACATCTTGTTGGGATATCATTGTTGATCTCATGAATAGTAACTGTCAAAGGTGTTATGTGACCATATCACAGACAGTCAAATCTAAAATTGTATGAACAATGGGGGGATGGAGGTACGGCGAGATGGGGCTCCGAGCAGCAGGGATATGATCAGCAGAAAACAATAGACATTACTTTTCTTTAAATTCATGACCCTCTAGATTTCTGTCCCTTCTTCCCCTACTTTACCCTTCCTCCTTTTTCACCTTCTCCTGCTCCTCCCCTTCTCATCCCCTTCTCTCCCCCCTCTCCTCCTCCTCTCCTTCCCAAATTCCTTTTTGAGAGGTGTGATGATTCCCCCCTTGTCAGTGCGTGTCATGGCCGTGAGCAGGTCCTAATGTGAGCAGACAGCCAGGTTCACTGATACAGACATTTTGGCTCTCCTCTCCCCAGTCGCCACACCACACTGCATGAGCTCCATTTGCTAAAAGAGATGACATGTTGGCTCTACTCGCATACAGCCGACAGAGACAACATTACCCCTGAACTGGGAGCTCGTAACTCATACCACTTCAAGAGCGCTGGGGGTCGGCGAGGGGTACCGGAGGTTGCTATGGCTACACTTACATAACCAATGACAATGCCAGTGCAGAGATTTGAACATTGAACGCCATGCCGCTCTCTGCATTTCAAAGGCCTCTTCTATCTGGTATTTAGAAGGACTGTACATGAGCCCACATAAAAAAATACAAAGGTTTACTGTAGAATACCACAGTACTTACTATAGAATTCGATAGTAAACTGTAATATACTGTAATATCAGAAATCAAGGTAAGACCCAAGTGCAGACTGTGTGAAGTAACAAGGTTTATTGTAAAAACAGGGGCAGGCAAACGACAGATCAAAGTAGGCAGGGGTCAATAATCCAGAGTAGAGACCAAGGTACAGGACGGCAGGCAGGTTCAGGGTCAGGTCAGGCAGAGGTCAGTAATCCAGAGGTGGAGCAAAGGTGCAAGACGGTATGCAGGGTCAGGGACAGGCAGTGGTCAGGCGGGCAGGTACAGGGTCAGGGCAGGCAAAGTGGTCAGGAGGGTGGGTACAGGGTCAGGGCAGGCAAAGTGGTCAGGAGGGTGGGTACAGGGTCAGGACAGGCAGAGTGGTCAGGCGGGCAGGTACATGGTCAGGACAGGCAGAGTGGTCAGGCGGGCAGGTACAGGCAGAGTGGTCAGGCGGGCAGGTACATGGTCAGGACAGGCAGAGTGGTCAGGCGGGCAGGTACAGGGTCAGGACAGGCAGAGTGGTCAGGCGGGCAGGTACAGGGTCAGGACAGGCAGAGTGGTCAGGCGGGCAGGTACATGGTCAGGACAGGCAGAGAGGTCAGGCGGGCAGGTACATGGTCAGGACAGGCAGAGTGGTCAGGCGGGCAGGTACATGGTCAGGACAGGCAGAGTGGTCAGGCGGGCAGGTACATGGTCAGGACAGGCAGAGTGGTCAGGCGGGCAGGTACATGGTCAGGACAGGCAGAGTGGTCAGGCGGGCAGGTACATGGTCAGGACAGGCAGAGAGGTCAGGCGGGCAGGTACATGGTCAGGACAGGCAGAGTGGTCAGGCGGGCAGGTACATGGTCAGGACAGGCAGAGTGGTCAGGCGGGCAGGTCCATGGTCAGGACAGGCAGAGTGGTCAGGCGGGCAGGTACAGGGTCAGGACAGGCAGAGTGGTCAGGCGGGCAGGTACATGGTCAGGACAGGCAGAGTGGTCAGGCGGGCAGGTACATGGTCAGGACAGGCAGAGTGGTCAGGCGGGCAGGTACATGGTCAGGACAGGCAGAGTGGTCAGGCGGGCAGGTACAGGCAGAGTGGTCAGGCGGGCAGGTACATGGTCAGGACAGGCAGAGTGGTCAGGCGGGCAGGTACATGGTCAGGACAGGCAGAGTGGTCAGGCGGGCAGGTACAGGGTCAGGACAGGCAGAGTGGTCAGGCGGGCAGGTACAGGGTCAGGACAGGCAGAGTGGTCAGGCGGGCAGGTACAGGGTCAGGACAGGCAGAGTGGTCAGGCGGGCAGGTACATGGTCAGGACAGGCAGAGAGGTCAGGCGGGCAGGTACATGGTCAGGACAGGCAGAGTGGTCAGGCGGGCAGGTACATGGTCAGGTCAGGCAGAGTGGTCAGGCGGGCAGGTACATGGTCAGGACAGGCAGAGTGGTCAGGCGGGCAGGTACATGGTCAGGACAGGCAGAGTGGTCAGGCGGGCAGGTACATGGTCAGGACAGGCAGAGTGGTCAGGCGGGCAGGTACATGGTCAGGACAGGCAGAGTGGTCAGGCGGGCAGGTACATGGTCAGGACAGGCAGAGTGGTCAGGCGGGCAGGTACATGGTCAGGACAGGCAGAGTGGTTAGGCGGGCAGGTACAGGCAGAGTGGTCAGGCGGGCAGGTACATGGTCAGGACAGGCAGAGTGGTCAGGCGGGCAGGTACAGGGTCAGGACAGGCAGAGTGGTCAGGCGGGCAGGTACAGGGTCAGGACAGGCAGAGTGGTCAGGCGGGCAGGTACATGGTCAGGACAGGCAGAGAGGTCAGGCGGGCAGGTACATGGTCAGGACAGGCAGAGTGGTCAGGCGGGCAGGTACATGGTCAGGACAGGCAGAGTGGTCAGGCGGGCAGGTACATGGTCAGGACAGGCTGAGTGGTCAGGCGGGCAGGTACATGGTCAGGACAGGCAGAGTGGTCAGGCGGGCAGGTACATGGTCAGGACAGGCAGAGTGGTCAAGCGGGCAGGTACATGGTCAGGACAGGCAGAGTGGTCAGGCGGGCAGGTACATGGTCAGGACAGGCAGAGTGGTCAGGCGGGCAGGTACATGGTCAGGACAGGCAGAGTGGTCAGGCGGGCAGGTACAGGCAGAGTGGTCAGGCGGGCAGGTACATGGTCAGGACAGGCAGAGTGGTCAGGCGGGCAGGTACAGGGTCAGGACAGGCAGAGTGGTCAGGCGGGCAGGTACAGGGTCAGGACAGGCAGAGTGGTCAGGCGGGCAGGTACATGGTCAGGACAGGCAGAGAGGTCAGGCGGGCAGGTACATGGTCAGGACAGGCAGAGTGGTCAGGCGGGCAGGTACATGGTCAGGACAGGCAAGGGTCAAAAACCAGGAGGACGAGAAAAGAGAAACTGGAAAAAGAAAAAGCTGAGACGAGACACTAAACGCTGGTAGGCTTGAACAAACAAGACGAACTGGCAACAGCAGACAGAAAACACAGGTATAAATACACAGGGGATAATGAGGAAGATGGGTGACACCTGGAGGGTAGTGGAGACAATCACAAAGACAGGTGAAACAGATTACTATACCACACACTGTAGTATCCCTCGATCATGTGTAGTTCTTAGTATAGAATTGTGTAGTATACTGAAGTAAATACTACAGTATTACCCACCCTCCCCCCCAAAAAAACACTGTAGTAAATGCTACAGAAATGTCTGCAAAAACACCACAGTCCGCAAAAACACTACAGTCCGCAAAAACACTACAGTCTGAAAAAACACTATAGTCTGAAAAAACACTACAGTCTGAAAAAACACTACAGTCCGCAAAAACACTACAGTCTGAAAAAACACTACAGTCCGCAAAAACACTACAGTCTGAAAAAACACTACAGTCTGAAAAAACACTACAGTCTGAAAAAACACTACAGTCTGAAAAAACACTATAGTCTGAAAAAACACTACAGTCTGAAAAAACACTACAGTCCGCAAAAACACTACAGTCTGAAAAAACACTACAGTCCGAAAAAACACTACAGTCTGAAAAAACACTACAGTCCGCAAAAACACTACAGTCTGAAAAAACACTACAGTCTGAAAAAACACTACAGTCTGAAAAAACACTACAGTTTGAAAAAACACTACAGTCTGAAAAAACACTACAGTCTGAAAAAACACTACAGTCCGCAAAAACACTACAGTCTGAAAAAACACTACAGTCTGAAAAAACACTAAAGTCTGAAAAAACACTACAGTCTGAAAAAACACTACAGTCTGAAAAAACACTACAGTCTGAAAAAACACTACAGTCTGAAAAAACACTACAGTCCGAAAAAACACTACAGTCTGAAAAAACACTACAGTCTGAAAAAACACTACAGTCCGCAAAAACACTATATTTTAAAAACTATAGTAAATACTCCAGTATTTAATTTGCATATACCCTGCCCATTCCCCTCCCATATCCCAATTTGTGCCACCTGTAAGGGAGAAGCCTACATGCCAAGTATAGACCTTATATTGCGTTCCCTACAGGTTGTAGAAAAGAGCAGAACTCTGAACTCACCGTTCAGAACCCAGTCCTAGCTACATTGGGGCCGCAGAGACATTAAATATGTGGAAATGTAAATGTGTGACTTGTGTACTAACTTTCCAGTTTTCCGTACTGCATGTAGTATATTGTGTTGTGTACTTGTATGCTGACGTCACAAAATACATTTTCATGTAAATGGACAATAAAATATATATTTTGCGGACTTCCACAAAAAAACTATAGTAAATGCAATAGCAAAGTCCGCAAAAACACAAAAGTAAATAATATAGTATGCCTACCATAGTATACACCCTTTAAACTCAACTCTGGACCTCAAAGCCAGTTCCAATACGTTTTTTCATTTTTACCCTCTAATCAAGGACTGATTTCAACCTGGGACACCAGGTGTGTGCAATAAATTATCAGGTAAAACAGCAAACCAGCAGGCTCCGGACCTCGTAGGGTCAGAGTTGAATACCGCTGGTAAACACTAGAGTATTTTTTAATGTGGGAAGACCTGTTTGAGCTATAGGGCTGCTGCTCAGCCAGTCTTCAGTAGTCTCCTGAGGTCTGTAGTCTACAGGAGCCAGCCACAGCTACAGCTGCACACACACACACACACACACACACACACACACACACACACACACACACACACACACACACACACACACACACACACACACACACATACATATGCATATCCCCTCCATTTGTATCAGTGATTTAGAAGCCTCTCCAAAGTCGGCGACAAGCGTGACTCATTAATTAAAAGCCCCCTCCAACCCGCCCTGATACACCCCTCCTCTGAATGTACTGGGCACTGCATCATTTTTCCAAATAAATTTACACAGCCATAAAACCTGTCCCTCGGGATAATCCTTCCACAGTCCTCTCTCTCTCAATTTCAATTTCAATTTAAGGGGCTTTATTGGCATGGGAAACATATGTTTACATTGCCAAAGGAAGTGAAATAAACAATAAACAAAAGTGAAATAAACAATAAAAAATTGACCGTAAACATTACACTCACAAAACTTCCAAAAGAATAAAGACATTTCAAATGTCATATTATGTCTATATACAGTGTTGTAATGATGTGCAAATAGTCTCTCTCTTTTTCTCTCTCTCTCGCTCTCTTTGTCTCGCTCTTTTTCACATGTAAGTACAGTACGCATACGCATACGCATACACACACACGCACACACACACACACACAAACCCCAGCCCTTATCTCCAACCCACAGTCTGCCTGACATCCATGATAACATTTACATGTGCCATGTGACTTGCCATTCTTCTCCGTGGGTCACTGTGTCCTCAGATCAGGCCAGGAACAGGGAGGGGGACAAGAAAAGAGGATCATCAGGCCATCTCTCTCTGGCTGGGAGTGAGTGGATGGGGGAGATTGATGGAAGAGACGTGCTAAGGCCCGTCTGAGCCCAAGGAGAGGGAGGAGAGTCTCTCCTCAGTGCTCCCCAGGTCGCCTTCTCAGCACTCCCTCGACCCCCCATACACTCCCACACCCACAGAGCCAGCCAGCTACAGGGGAGAGAGAGGAGAAATAAACTGCAGCTGTGTGAGTGCCTGTCTGCCTAGTGTCTGGTAGTGTTTCGGGTGTGTCTGTGGTGCATGCCTAGCAGTGTGGGTGTGTGTGTGTGTGTGTGTTTTGCATGCATGCTCTCATGTGCTGAGTCTTGAGTGTGTATGTGTTTGTGTGTGTGTGATTGTCTGTGTGCTGTTTGCGCGCGCACTTGTGTGTGTGTGTGTGTGTGTGTGTGTGTGTGTGTGTGTGTGTGTGTGTGTGTGTGTGTGTGTGTGTGTGTGTGTGTGTGTGTGTGTGTGTGTGTGTGTGTGCTATAAAAATGCGTTGGGAACAAACTGCAATGGCAGGCCTATTGTTGGAGTCCCCCTCGGGGCAGCAGACTCACAGGAGTCAGCAGCCAGTCGGATTTACAGTAGATTGATTACATTACCATTCGTTCCAGGACCAGAATATCAACTCATCCAACCCCCCACCTCCCCCCTGCGACTCCCCCCACCCCCCCCCCCCCACTCATCCGCCCGCCATGCCACCAACCACTGCCAAGCACCTGTCAAGCCCTTGTCGCCCCCCACCCCTTGACCGGGAAATTATTTATTTATTAGTGACTTTACTGCAATGACGGAAAATAAAATAAATTGACCATAAGGAGACGGGTGCCAGAAATGTGTTTGTTTTGTAAATCGGTGAGAGGGTCTGGAGAGAGTGGGTCTGGAGAGTGAGGGTCTGGAGAGTGAGGGTCTGGAGAGAGAGGGTCCGGAGAGAGAGGGTCCGGAGAGAGAGGGTCCGGAGAGAGAGGGCCTGGAGAGTGAGGGTCTGGAGAGAGAGGGTCTGGAGAGTGAGGGTCTGGAGAGAGAGGGTCTGGAGAGAGAGGGTCTGGAGAGTGAGGGTCTGGAGAGAGAGGGTCCGGAGAGAGAGGGTCCGGAGAGAGAGGGTCCGGAGAGAGAGGGCCTGGAGAGTGAGGGTCTGGAGAGAGAGGGTCTGGAGAGAGAGGGTCTGGAGAGAGAGGGTCTGGAGAGTGAGGGTCTGGAGAGAGAGGGTCTGGAGAGTGAGTGTCTGGAGAGAGAGGGCCTGGAGAGTGAGGGTCTGGAGAGAGAGGGTCTGGAGAGAGAGAGTCTGGAGAGAGAGAGTCTGGAGAGAGAGGGTCTGGAGAGAGAGGGTCTGGAGAGTGAGGGTCTGGAGAGAGAGGGTCTGGAGAGAGAGGGTCTGGAGAGTGAGTGTCTGGAGAGAGAGGGTCTGGAGAAAGAGGGTCCGGAGAGAGAGAGGCTGGTTGACCTGCTTCTTTATGATACGCACCTAAGTAATTAGACATTTACATTTTTTACATTTTCCAGCCAATTAATTTGTTTAGGGAAACAAGATCAATTAGGCAGGAAAATAACACAGGCAGACAGACAGGTAAGCAGGTAGGAATTAGCAGGCAGTAGCAGGCAATAGCAGGCAGGCAGGCAGGCAGGCAGGCAGGCAGGCAGGCAGGCAGGCAGGCAGTAGCAGGCAGGCAGACAGGCAGTAGCAGGCAATAGCAGGCAATAGCAGACAGGCAGGCAGGCAGGCAGTAGCAGGCAATAGCAGGCAGGCAGTAGCAGGCAATAGCAGGCAGGTAGTAACAGACAGGCAGGCAGTAGCAGGCAGGCAGTAGCAGGCAGGCAGGCAGGCAGACAAGCAGTAGCAGGCAGGCAGGCAGGCAGGCAGGCAGGCAGGCAGTAACAGGCAATAGTAGGCAGGCAGTAGCCAGCAGGCAAGCAGGCAGTAACAGACAGGTAGGTAGTAGCGGGCAGTAGCAGTAACAGGCCTAGCTAGTCTCCTTGTCTTGTTAACCTTCTTGATTGTCCAGTTGTTCTGCTGCATTCTCCTGAGGGGAAATATATGCAAACACAAATGGACCTTTACCTTTCTCTAAAGCACAGTGTTTATCTATGAATATTTAATCAAATTAGAAAGATTCTCTTTGAAGAGGAAACGCCTGTTACGTACCATGAGATGTCTCTAAAATAAAAGTACCATGCTTGTTCCTCCCTCGTTTCAGAGAGCAGAGTTATGAATGAATGGGCTTCACCTCATTACTCAAACAGAAAAGAGAAGAGGAGCTGGATTGTCAGGATAACTACTGAAAATGTAGAGCTGAGTTATAAATGACCCATCCTATTAGGATGAATGTTTGATATGGTAGGTATCAATGGAGGTGCCTGGGAAGCAGGGGAAGGGAGGTGTTTTGGCAGGAAGGTTTGCGGGATTTGGGGTGAGGTGAGGTGGGGGGGAGAACCATACTGTGCCTGGACGATCGAGAGCGATGTTATAGGGGATTTGACAGAGGGCAGGCGGCTGGCAGTGGGAGATGCTATCTGAGTGGGACATCAGCGGTAGAGATTAGCAGTAAGAGAAGACAGAAGAGGCTGACATGGACACACTGGGATCAGAAATATGAAATAACAGACACAAATCAAGGGGGGAAACCAGGCAAAAGGGAATAAAGGAAGAGGGGAGAAGGGGAGAAGGGGAGAGGGGAGAAAGGGAGAAGGGGAGAAGGGGAGAGGGGAGAAGGGGAGAAGGGAGAGGGGGAGAGGGGAGAAGGGAGAAGGGGAGAGGGGAGAGGGGAGAAGGGGAGAGGGGAGAGGGGAGAAAGGGAGAAGGGGAGAGGGGAGAAGGGGAGAGGGGAGAAAGGGAGAAGGGGAGAAGGGGAGAGGGGAGAAGGGGAGAGGGGAGAGGGGAGGAGGGGAAAGGGAAGGGGAGAAGGGGAGAGGTGAGAAGGGGAGAGGGGGGAAGGGGAGAGGGGGGAAGGGGAGAAGGGGAGAGGGGAGGAGGGGAGAAGGGGAGAAGGGGAGAGGGGAGGGAGGGAAGATGAGAAAGAGATTCCTGTTTTCGGGAGAAGCAAATGGTTTAAACGACATGGTATCTTGCAGCTGCCGGAGCCGAGGGTAGCAGGAGCTTTGGTGGCACGGGTCTGAGGATTTGGGAAATGTAACAAATCAGCCTAAACGAAACAGCAGCTAATCCTGTGGATTCAGGAAGGGTTGGATTTCAGGGGCATGCGGTCCCCGTCACCCTGGGACCAGTTGCAGAGAGGGAGCCAGGGAGGGGGAAAGAGGGGGGACGGAGAGGGTGCTGAGAGGGGGGCAGGCAGGGGGCCAGAGAGGGGGCAAGAGGGGGGATGGAGAGGGTGCTGAGAGGGGGGCAGGCAGGGGGCCAGGGAGGGGGCAAGAGGGGGGATGGAGAGGGTGCTGAGAGGGGGGCAGGCAGGGAGCCAGAGAGGGGACAAGAGGGGGGACGGAGAGGGTGCTGAGAGGGGGGCAGGCAGGGGGCCAGAGAGGGGGCAAGAGGGGGGATGGAGAGGGTGCTGAGAGGGGGGCAGGCAGGGGGCCAGAGAGGGGGCAAGAGGGGGGACGGAGAGGGTGCTGAGAGGGGGGCAGGCAGGGGGCCAGAGAGGGGGCAAGAGGGGGGATGGAGAGGGTGCTGAGAGGGGGGCAGGCAGGGGGCCAGGGAGGGGGCAAGAGGGGGGACGGAGAGGGTGCTGAGAGGGGGGCAGGCAGGGGGCCAGAGAGGGGGCAAGAGGGGGGATGGAGAGGGTGCTGAGAGGGGGACAGGCAGGGGGCCAGAGAGGGGGCAAGAGGGGGGATGGAGAGGGTGCTGAGAGGGGGGCAGGCAGGGGGCCAGAGAGGGGGCAAGAGGGGGGATGGAGAGGGTGCTGAGAGGGGGGCAGGCAGGGGGCCAGGGAGGGGGCAAGAGGGGGGATGGAGAGGGTGCTGAGAGGGGGGCAGGCAGGGAGCTAGAGAGGGGGCAAGAGGGGGGACGGAGAGGGTGCTGAGAGGGGGGCAGGCAGGGGGCCAGAGAGGGGGCAAGAGTGGGACGGAGAGGGTGCAGGAGAGGGGGGCAGGCAGGGGGCCAGAGAGGGGGCAAGAGGGGGGATGGAGAGGGTGCTGAGAGGGGGGCAGGCAGGGGGCCAGAGAGGGGGCAAGAGGGGGGATGGAGAGGGTGCTGAGAGGGGGGCAGGCAGGGGGCCAGGGAGTGGGCAAGAGGGGGGACGGAGAGGGTGCTGAGAGGGGGGCAGGTAGGGAGCCAGAGAGGGGGCAAGAGGGGGGACGGAGAGGGTGCTGAGAGGGGGGCAGGCAGGGGGCCAGAGAGGGGGCAAGAGGGGGGATGGAGAGGGTGCTGAGAGGGGGGCAGGCAGGGGGCCAGGGAGTGGGCAAGAGGGGGGACGGAGAGGGTGCTGAGAGGGGGGCAGGTAGGGAGCCAGAGAGGGGGCAAGAGGGGGGACGGAGAGGGTGCTGAGAGGGGGGCAGACAGGGAGCCAGAGAGGGGGCAGGGAGCGGGCTGGGAGGCTGTCCCAAGCACGGCTTTACTGATAACTAACACCGCACAAAGGCCAGGACGAATCAGAATTTCTAAACAGACTGGATATATAGTACTCTTATCAGGGTATTACCGTTAGTATTTAGCCTTTTTTGCCTGTCAAGGAAAATTTGAATTCTGTTCTTCTTGAATTCATTAACCTGTCAATGCTTCTAACCCATGGTATTACATTGCTAAATACCATTATGACCATATCCTTGTCGATTCGTAATGCATCTTCCAGTGTGTCATTTTATAATGCATCTTATAAAAACCTCTAAAAGTCTAAGCTGTTAGCTGTTAGCTGTTAGTCCATCGAAACACATTGAATAAAACATTCCTAAATGGCAAAAAAGACAGTCAAAAAACAAATCATAAGGAATAAGGTTTTGAAGTATCTGTCCTATATCTTGGAGATATAAGAACTCTCAGGAAATATATATATTTTTTTTTTTACACATATTTAACCCCTTATTTTTGTTGCCACAAAACTATTCCATTCATTTGTATGGGTTACCTTCAGACGTGTCTTATGACACTTTTTGGGGGGTCTTTAAGCAAAACGGAGAACACCATCGTGTTCCTGAGAGTCTCGTCTTTTATAGAGTGGTCATATTAGCTAATAGGCCAAGCCGTTCTGACTCTACAGATTTTCTTGAGAAGACCAATTTTGGGGATGTCTCCTGGTCTGACAAACAGTGCTGTAGCTCTACCACTTTACACTGCAGATCCGGAAAGGCGACAGAGGCAGATGTGGTGGATTGAGACGTAGCCCATGCAAAAATACAGACATCTCAAGCTTAAATTGACGGATTTTGAAGGAGCTTTTTATTATGTTCATTAGATTGACGCGTGGGTGCATCAATGGACTCAATACACAATTGAATGTGTCATTTCCTTGTACCAAATATTAAATAAGATCTATATGTCATAGTAGATTTAGGGGCGTTGTCAACTAAACTACAGTCTATGGAATTGTTTTAAGAAGGTCATACCGAGGATCATTTTGCTATTTGATTTGGAATTTTAAGACCTCTTGAAGTATCAAAAAAATGTCTTGATGAAACATTTATTTGGCCGTACTGCTAATAGCCCAATCAAACACATTGAATAACAGATTCACTACATGGAACAACAGATAGTCCCTCCAAGAAATCTAAAGGAAGTTTGTTCTGAAGTGTCTGTTCAAATCTGAGATACGCCACATGATTAAAAAGTATGTGGACACCTGCTCGTCGAAGATCTCATTCCAAAATCATGGGCATTAATATGGAGTTGGTCCCCCCCTTTGCTGCTATAACATCCTCCTCTCTTCTGGGAAGGCATTCCACTAAATGTTGGAACATTGCTGCGGGGACTTGCTTCCATTCAGCCGCAAGAGCATTAGTGGGGTCGGGCACTGATGTTGGGCAATTAGGCCTGGCTCGATGGGGTTGAGGTCAGGGCTCTGTGCAGACCATTCAGGTTCTTCTACACCGATCTCGACAATCTCGACAAACCGTTTCTGTATGGACCTCGCTTTGTCATGCTGAAACAGGTAAGGGCCTTCCCCAAACTGTTGCCACAAAGTTGGAAGCACAGAATCATCTAGAATGTCATTGTATGCTGTAGCATTAAGATTTCCCTACAATGGAACTAAGGGGCCTAGCATGAACCGTGAAAAACAGCCCCAGACCATAATTCCTCCTCCACCAAACTTTACGGTTGGCATAATGAATTGGGGCAGGTAGCGTTCTCCTGGCATCAGCCAAACCCAGATTCGTCCATTTCCACTCCTCCAGAGTCCAATGGTGGCGAGCTTTACATCCCTCCAGCCAACACTTGGCATTGCACATGGTGAGGCTTGGCTGCTCGGCAATGGAAACCCATTTCAGGAAGATCCTGACGAACAGTTTTTGTGCTGATGTTGCTTCTAGAGGCAGTTTGGAACTCAGTAGTGAGTGTTGAAACTGAGGACAGACGATTTTTACACGTTATACGCTTCAGCACTCGGTGGTGTCGTTCTGTGAGCTTGTGTGGTCTACCACTTCGTGGCTCAGCCGTTGTTGCTCCTTGATGTTTTCACTTCACAATAACAGCACTTACAGTTGACCGGGGCAGCTCTAGCAGGGCAGATATAATTTGGTCGAACAGTCTTGATGGAAAGGTGGTATCGTATGACGGTTCCACGGTGAAAGTCACTGGGGATGTTGTTCCCACTGTGACTACTAAAACCTACACAAACCAGCATTCGCGCAAAACTGAAAGCATGAACCACCGCATTTAACCACGACACCGTGACTCGGAATATGATGGAATACATACAGTGCAGTTATGCCTTCCGTAAGGCAATCAAACAGGCAAAAAGTCAGAACAGAGACAAAGTGGAGTCGCAATTCAACGGCTCAGACACAAGACATATGTGGCAGGGACTCCAGACAATCATGAATTACAAAGGGAACACCAGCCACGTCACTCCCGGACACGTCGCTCCCGGACACGTCGCTCCCGGACACGTCGCTCCCGGCCACGTCGCTCCCGGACACGTCGCTCCCGGACACGTCGCTCCCGGACAAGCTAAATACCTTCGCCCGCTTTGAGTGTAACACAGCTCTTGTTCTCCGTGGCCGACATGAGTAAGACATTTAAGTGTGTTAACCTGTTGAGGACAGAGGGCGCTGTTTTCACTTTGGGGGAAAATCGTGCCCAATTTAAACGGCCTCGTACTCAATTCTTGCTCGTACAATATGCATATTATTATTACTATTGGATAGAAAACACTCTCTAGTTTCTAAAACCGTTTGAATTATATCTGTGAGTAAAACAGAACTCATTTTGCAGCAAACTTCCTGACAGGAAGTGGAAAATCTGAAATCGATGCTCTGTTCTAGGGCCTGCCTATAAATGTCCTTGATATTTATTAGTATACATGCACTTCATACGTCTTCCACTAGATGTCGACAGGCAGTGAGAGAAGAAATGGAGTGTATAACTTGATCTGGGGTCGAATAAAAGCTCTTTGTATGACGTGTCACCAGTTTCCTGTTTTCTGGAGCGTGCGCGAAGGGACCTGGTATTGCCTTCTGAAAGGCTGTCGTTATAGACGACTAATATCTCCGGCTTTGATTTTATTTGATAAATGTGACAATATCATCGTAAAGTATGTTTTTTCAATATAGTTTTATTAGATTATTGAAATTTATTCGGGACGTTAGGCGTGTTGCGTTGTGTGCCTTTGTTCAGGAAGGAGAGCTTCGCGCTACTTTGCTAGCTTTCCGTGCTAATTGACTGGAGAAGAGGACATTCTAAAACCAAACAACGATTGTTCTGGACAAAGGACCCCTTGTACAACATTCTGATGGAAGATCATCAAAAGTAGGACCCATTTTATGATGCTATTTCATATATCTGTCGAACATGTTGTACTAGTAGTTTGCGCCCAGATTTTGGGCACGCTCTCGCTATAACTAAGCTGGATGTCGTAATGAAGTTATTTTTAGAATTCTAACACGGCGATTGCATTAAGAACTAGTGTATCTATCATTTCCTACACAACATGTATTTTCTAGTAACGTTTATGAATAGTTATTTAGTCAGAATAGTTGAGTGTCATAAAAATATCCGCACATCTTTTTCTGGGAAAAAGATGCTACGTTAGCACAATGTATAACCACTGATTTCAGCTCTAAATATGCACATTTTCGAACAAAACATAAGTGTATGTATAACCTGATGTTATAGGACTGTCATCTGATGAAGGTTTATGAAGGTTAGTGAAAATTAATATCTTTTGCTGGTTTATTCCCTATCGCTAACGTGCCTATTGCTATCGCTAACGTGCCTTGATGAATGAATGCGGTAGTGTGGTAGGCTATTGTAGTAAGCTAATATAATGCTATATTGTGTTTTCGCTGTAAAACACTTAAAAAATCGGAAATATTGGCTGGATTCACAAGATGTTTGTCTTTAATTTGATGTACACCATCGATTTTTCAGAAATGTTTTATGATGAGTATTTAGGTATTTGGCGTTGGTGTCTGTAATTACTTTGGCTGCTTCGGTCCTATTTGTGACGGTAGCTGTGATGGTAGCTGCAATGTAAAACTGATTTATACCTCAAATATGCACATTTTTCGAACAAAACATAGATTTATTGTATAACATGTTATAAGACTGTCATCTGATGAAGTTGTTTCTTGGTTAGTTTGGTTGGTTCTTGGTTAGTTAGGTTGGCTTTGTGCATGCTACCTGTGCTGTGAAAAATGTCTGTCCTTTTTTGTATTTGGTGGTGAGCTAACATAAATATATGTGGTGTTTTCGCTGTAAAACATTTTAAAAATCGGACACGTTGACTGGATTCACAAGATGTGTATCTTTCATTTGCTGTATTGGACTTGTTAATGTGTGAATGTTAAATATTTCTCAAAAATATTTTTTGAATTTCGCGCTCTGCCTTTTCAGTGGAATGTGGGAGGAGTTCCGCTAGCGGAACCCCGGTGCCAGACAGGTTAACCCTCACAAGGCTGCCGGCCCAAACGGCATCCCTAACCGCGTCCTCATAGCATGTGCACACCAGCTGGTTGGAGTGTTTACGGACATATTCAATCTCTCCCTATCCCAGTCTGCTGTCTCGACTTGCTTCAAGATGTCCACCATTGTTTTTGTACCCAAGATAGCAAAAGGAACTGAACTAAATGACTATTGTCTCGTAGCACTCACTTCTGTTTGAGAGGCTAGTTAAGGATCATATCACTTCCACCTTACCTGACAAGTCTTTTGGGGAGTTGCAGCGATAAGACAAGACCTTACCTTCCAATTGTAGAGAAAAAGGGGGTACAAAAATAAATAAAATAATGTTTACATACTGTTTTACTCATTTTAAATGTACAGTGCATTCAGAATGTATTCAGACCCCTTGACTCTTTTCACATTTTGTTACGTTACAGCCTTATTCTACAATGGATTAAATATTTTTTTCCCCTCATTTCCCCCCCTTTTTTCCCTACACACAATACCCCATAATGACAAAGCAAAAACTGGTTTTTAGAAATGTTTGCAAATTTATTACAAATAAAACATTTAAATATCATACACTGCTCAAAAAAATAAAGGGAACACTTAAACAACACAATGTAACTCCAAGTCAATCACACTTCTGTGAAATCAAACTGTCCACTTAGGAAGCAACACTGATTGACAATACATTTCACATGCTGTTGTGCAAATGGAATAGACAACAGGTGGAAATTATAGGCAATTAGCAAGACACCCCCAATAAAGGAGTGGTTCTGCAGGTGGTGACCACAGACCACTTCTCAGTTCCTATGCTTCCTGGCTGATGTTTTGGTCACTTTTGAATGCTGGCGGTGCTTTCACTCTAGTGGTAGCATGAGACAGAGTCTACAACCCACACAAGTGGCTCAGGTAGTGCAGCTCATCCAGGATGGCACATCAATGCGAGCTGTGGCAAGAAGGTTTGCTGTGTCTGTCAGCGTAGTGTCCAGAGCATGGAGGCGCTACCAGGAGACAGGCCAGTACATCAGGAGACATGGAGGAGGCCGTAGGAGGGCAACAACCCAGCAGCAGGACCGCTACCTCCGCCTTTGTGCAAGGAGGAGCACTGCCAGAGCCCTGCAAAATGACCTCCAGCAGGCCACAAATGTGCATGTGTCTGCTCAAACGGTCAGAAACAGACTCCATGAGGGTGGTATGAGGGCCCGACGTCCACAGGTGGGGGTTGTGCTTACAGCCCAACACCGTGCAGGACGTTTGGCATTTGCCAGAGAACACCAAGATTGGCAAATTCGCCACTGGCGCCCTGTGCTCTTCACAGATGAAAGCAGGTTCACACTGAGCACATGAGCACATGTGACAGACGTGACAGAGTCTGGAGACGCCATGGAGAACATTCTGCTGCCTGCAACATCCTCCAGCATGACCGGTTTGGCGGTGGGTCAGTCATGGTGTGGGGTGGCATTTCTTTGGGGGTCTGCACAGCCCTCCATGTGCTCGCCAGATGTAGCCTGACTGCCATTAGGTATCGAGATGAGATCCTCAGACCCCTTGTGAGACCATATGCTGGTGCGGTTGGCCCTGGGTTCCTCCTAATGCAAGACAATGCTAGACCTCATGTGGCTGGAGTGTGTCAGCAGTTCCTGCAAGAGGAAGGCATTGATGCTATGGACTGGCCCGCCCGTTCCCCAGACCTGAATCCAATTGAGCACATCTGGGACATCATGTCTCGCTCCATCCACCAACGCCACATTGCACCACAGACTGTCCAGGAGTTGGCGGATGCTTTAGTCCAGGTCTGGGAGGAGATCCCTCAGGAGACCATTCGCCACCTCATCAGGAGCATGCCCAGGCGTTGTAGGGAGGTCATACAGGCACGTGGAGGCCACACACACTACTGAGCCTCATTTTGACTTGTTTTAAGGACATTACATCAAAGTTGGATCAGCCTGTAGTGTGGTTTTCCACTTTAATTTTGAGTGTGACTCCAAATCCAGACCTCCATGGGTTGATAAATTTGATTTCCATTGATCATTTTTGTGTGATTTTGTTGTCAGCACATTCAACTATGTAAAGAAAAAAGTATTTAATAAGAATATTTCATTCATTCAGATCTAGGATGTGTTATTTTAGTGTTCCCTTTATTTTTTTGAGCAGTGTATTTACATAAGTATTCAGACCCTTTACTCAGTACTTTGTTGAAGCACTTTTGGCAGCAATTACAGCCTAGCATCTTTTTGGGTATGACACTACAAGCTTGGCACACCTGTATTTGGGGAGTTTCCCCCATTCTTCTCTGCAAATCCTCTCAAGCTCTGTCAGGTTGAAAGGAGAGCGTCGCTGCACAGCTATTTTCAGGTTTTTCCAGAGCTGTTCGATCGGGTTCAAGTCCGGGCTCTGGCTGGGCCACTCAAGGACATTCAGAGACTTGTCCCGAAGCCACTCCTGCGTTGTCTTGGCTGTGTGGTTAGGGTTGTTGTCCTGTTGGAAGGTGAACCTTTGCCCCAGTCTGAGGTCCAAGTGCTCTGGCTCAGGTTTTTATCAAGGATTGCTTTGTACTTTGCTCCGTTCATCTTTCCCTTGATCCTGACTAGTGTCCAAGTCCCTGCCGCTGAAACACATGATGCCACCACCATGCTTCACCGTAGGGATGGTGCCAGGTTTCCTCCAGATGTGACGCTTGGCATTTAGGCCAAAGAGTTCAATCTTGGTTTCATCAGACCAGAGAATCTTGTTTCTCATTGTCTGAGAGTCCTTTAGGTGCCTTTTGGAAAACTCAAAGCTGGCTGTCATGTGCCTTTTACTGAGGAGTGGCTTCCGTCTGGCCACTCCACCATAAAGGCCTGATTGGTGGAGTGTTGTAGAGATGGTTGCCCTTCTGGAAGGTTCTCCCATTCCCACAAAGGAACTCTGGAGCTCTGTCAGAGTGACCATCGGGTTCTTGGTCACCTCCCCAATCAAGGCCCTTCTCTCCCGATTGCTCAGTTCGGCCAGGCGGTCAACTCTAGAAAGAGTCTTGGTGGTTCCAAACTTCTTCCATTTAAGAATGACTGAGTCCACTGTGGTCTTGGGGACCTTCAATGCTGCAGATATATTTTGGTACCCTTCCCCAGATCTGTGCCTCGACACAATCCTGTCTCGGAGCTCTACGGACAATTCCTTAGACTTGACTTGGTTTTTGCTCTGACATGCACTGTCATCTGTGGGAGTTTATATAGAGTTTATACAGGTGTTGACTTTCCAAATCATGCCCAATCAATTGATTTACCACAAGTGTACTGCAATCAAGTTGTAGAAACATCTCAGGGATGACCAATGGAAACAGGATGCACCTGAACGCAACTTAGAGTCTCATAGGAAAGGGTCTGAATACTTATGT
The DNA here is from genome assembly GCF_016432855.1 of Salvelinus namaycush. NCBI lineage: Eukaryota > Metazoa > Chordata > Actinopteri > Salmoniformes > Salmonidae > Salvelinus > Salvelinus namaycush. Next base: position 7,876,365 of record NC_052325.1, read on the forward strand.
AAATGAGGTATTTCTGTTTTTTATTTGAAATACATTTGCAAACATTACTAAATACCTGTTTTGTAATTATGGGGTATGGTGCGTAGATTGATGAGTACCATATTTGTTTTGCATCCATTTTAAAATAAGGCTGTAACATAACAAAATGTGGAAAAAGTCAAAGGGTCTGAATACTTTCCGAATGCGCAGTATAATCTCAGCATTTTACATTTTGAATTAAAAGTCTGTGTCTTCTTGTCTGCACACAGTGTAGAAAAGGAGCATGTCCTTCATTTCTGTGCAGACAGAGAGTGTGAATCTGTCTGTGTCCCACCTGGATCAACAGTCAGTGTCAGAACTGGTTCAAGGTCACTGGTCAGAGGTCAGCTGGGAGTGGACGTCACATTTAAGAAAAAAAAAAGAAAAAAGTGCAAATACTTCTAAAAACCCTGTTTTCGCTTTATGGGGATTTGTGTGTGGATTGATGAGGATTTTTTTATTTTTTAAAATCCATTTTAGAATAGAGTTGTAATGTAACAAAATGTGGAATAAAGGAAGGGGTCTGAGTACTTTCCGAATGCACCGTACATACTGTTTTCTACAGTATTCGTGCCAATGCCACTCCAACATTGCTCGTCTTAATTTTTATATATTTCTTAATTCAATCATTTTACTTTGAGATTTGTGTGTATTGTTGTAAATTGTTAGATACTACTGCACTGCTAGGAACACAAGCATTTCGCTACACCTGCAATGCCGTCTCCATATACTGTAAATGTTCATTCATTTGTTTATCTGGTACTGGGGGACCTTCAGACGAGTCTTGTGAGGCCTGTGGTTGTCCTCGAGCAGAACAACTGACCTGTTTACACAGAGGGGTCATATCAGTGTGTAGCCCCAACTGTTCAGACGCTACAGACAGAAGTTGGCAGATCGTCTGTACCGACTTCAGATGAGTCCCGTGAGGCTTGTGGCGGTCGTAGAGCAAAACGGAGAACACCATCGTGTTCATGAATCTCATCTTCCAGGAGGGGCATAATAGTGTGTAGGCCAAACCGTTCGGATGTGACAGACAATGTTGTGAGAAGACTGATTTTGGGGGTATATCTCATGGTCTGACAAACACCACTGTAGCTCTGTCACCTTTAACCACAGATGCGGAAGTGCAACATAAGCAGATGCAGTGGACTGAGTGGACTTGGCAGTGGACTTTTTTGCATCCAATGCAAAAAAAAACAACATAGCTAGCTTTTGGATTATTCTGATTAGATTTACGCAGTGGCACGGACATGGATCTTAGGGGGTTATTAAACCTGCTTAAACACTAGATAAAGTCTTGGTGAACTAATGTGCATTGTTACCAACATCTATATACCACACCTCATTGATTTTCTTTGTACAAAAACTCCAAATGAAAGAGGTTGGGAGCTAAATTGGGAGAATGCACCAAAGCGTCAGAGGACAGTAAAGTATCCCCAAATGAAATATTTCAGCCCCTCCTCTCACTCTGACATTGGCTATTGATTTTGACATCTGCTGCAGATGAGCCGGGTGGTTATGAATGACCAAGGTAGCGTTCAACGACCCTTAATGTTCACATAACGCTGCAGGGAAATGGATTTCAGATAAACATTATGAGGCCCTGCATCGATAAAGAGCCTCGTTTATGAATTTTGTTTGTTTCTACTGCTGCCCTCAGTGTTCAGTGGAGTGGGGAGCTATTGTAACTACTGGGGTGTAACTTGCCCGCTGACGGATAGGCTGACGGATAGGGTTGATGAGGTTTATTTGTTTTCCTTATCTCTCTCTCTCTCTCTCTCTCTCTCTCTCTCTCTCTCTCTCTCTCTCTCTCTCTCTCTCTCTCTCTCTCCTGTCTCTCCTGTCTCTCTCTCTGTATCCTTGATGACCTGTTGAGACTGAGGATATGTGTCTCAGCTGTCGATGCATAGGCAGGCAGGGTGTAGGCAGACAGGGTTAATAGACAGGGCCAGGGGTCCATTATGACCAGTTGTGGAGATAGCTGCCTATGGAGACATATAGTTGAGTAGATTGTGGTCATTGTTGGGACAACATTCTATAGCTACATGCTGGAACATGGTTAACATTGTTGGTACAGCTTATATTGGAACAATATTGGTTAAAATTGGTTTAGATGATGTTTAAGCCGCAGATATGTGCTGTCTGAAGGCCAAGGACCCCGGTATTCAAACGCCCCATTCCATTCCATCCCTCACCCTTCACCCTCACCCTTCACCCTTCACCCTTCACCCTTCACCTTCACCCTCACCCCTTCACCCTCACCGCTCACCCCTAATCCCTCACCCTTCACCCTCACCCCTCACCCTTCACCCTTCACCTTCACCCTCACCCCTTCACCCTCACCGCTCACCCCTAATCCCTCACCCTTCACCCTCACCCCTCACCCTTCACCCTTCGCCTGCACCCCCACCCCTCCACCCTCACCGCTCACCCCTAATCCCTCACCCCTCATCCTCACCCTTCACCCTTCACACTTCAACCTCACCTCTCCACCCCTCACCCTCACCCCTAATCCCTCACCCTTCACACTTCACCCTCACCTCACCTCTCCACCCCTCACCCTCACCCTCACCCTTCACCCCTTACCCTCACTCCCCACCCTCACCCCTAACCTCACCACCCCTGACCCTTCAACCTCACCCTTCACCCTTCACACTTCACCCTCACTCCCCACCCTCCACCCTCACCCCTCACCCCTAACCCCTCCACCCTCAGCTTTCACCCTCACCCCTTAACCTCACCCCTCAGCTTTCACCCTCACCCTCCACCCTCACCCCTCCATCCTCCACCCCTCACCCTAACCCCTTCACTCTCACCCTTCACCCTTCACCCTCACCCTTCACCCTCACCCTTCACCCTCACCCCTCACCCCTCACCCCTCACCCCTTACCCTCACCCTTCACCCTTCCCTCTCACCCCTCCACTCTCATCCCTCACCCTTCCCCCTCACCCAACCCCTCCACCCTCAACCTTCACCCGTACCCTTCACTCTCACCCTTCACCCTCACCCTCACCCCTCCACCCTTACCCCTAACCCCTCTACCCTCACCCTTCCCCCTCGCCCCTCGCCCCTCCACCCTCCTTACCCCTAGCCCACTGCCCCTCGTCTACTGTCACCCTAAAATATGAATTTCCCTCCCTCCCTTCCTCCGTCTCTCCTGCATCCCCCCAAAACTGAACAGCTTCATATTCACACAGTACACTCACAACCAGAACCGCACTGGCACAGCACTGACAAACCCAGAGCCAGCCAGCCTCAATAAATGCCCACATGGCTCTACCATCCAGCACCAATGGATCATGCCTTGTTTATCGATCCTACGTCTTCTGTCTCCCCTAAAGGGCCATCCTGTGCTGTTTGATACAGCAAGCACTGGGCCGAGCCTGGAGCATAGACCTGTACATTTAACCCACTGATCAGAGCATAACACAGAACTGCTGTTAACCGGCCCTTGCTTGATATATTGGCCCGGCAGTGGTAGTGGACCTTAGCCATCATCCATCGCCATCACAGGGTTTTGGAAAGTTTTCCAGAAGTGAATGGAGGGAGCCTCATTTGTTGTGCTGCTGGCCTGGCGAACGGTGTGGTGGACTAGACACAGTGAAGCACATTCTGAATAATTGAATAGTAACATCTGAATGAATAGTAGCCTAGTGGTTAGAGCGTTGGGCCAGTAACCGAAAGGTTGCTGGATTGAATCCCCTAGCTGACAAGGTAAAAGTCTGTCATTCTGCCCCTGAGCAAGGCAGTTAACCCACTGTTCCCCGGGCGCTGAAGACGTGGATGGGGGTTGAGGCAGCCCCCCTCTCTGATTCAGAGGGTTAAATGCGGAAGACACATTTCAGTTGAAGGCATTCAGTTATACATCTGACTAGGTATCCCCCTTTCCCTGAATAGTAACATCTGAATGAACAGTAACTTGATCAGTGGACACTGGGCTCATTGTCAAGCTTCTGGTGATAGGGGCTGTGAACAGGTAGGCAGTGATCAGGTAGGCAGTGATCAGGTAGGCTGTGATCATGTAGGCAGTGATCAGGTGGGCTGTGATCAGGTAGGCAGTGATCAGGTGGGCTGTGATCAGGTAGGCAGTGGGCTGGGCTGTGAGGTGATGGTGGGCTGTGAGGTGGGCTGGGCTGTGTGGTGATGGTGAGGTGGGCTGTGAGGTGGGCTGTGGTGAGGTGAGGTGGGCTGAGCTGTGAGCTGTGTGGGCTGGGCTATGTGGTGGGCTGGGCTATGTGGTGAGGTGGGCTGGGCTATGTGGTGAGGTGGTCTGGGCTATGTGGTGAGGAGGGCTGGGCTATGTGGTGAGGAGGGCTGGGCTATGTGGTGAGGAGGGCTGGGCTATGTGGTGAGGAGGGCTGGGCTATGTGGTGAGGAGGGCTGGGCTATGTGGTGAGGAGGGCTGGGCTATGTGGTGAGGAGGGCTGGGCTGGGCTATGTGGTGAGGAGGGCTGGGCTGGGCTATGTGGTGAGGTGGGCTGGGCTATGTGGTGAGGAGGGCTGGGCTGTGTGGTGAGGAGGGCTGGGCTGGGCTATGTGGTGAGGAGGGCTGGGCTGGGCTATGTGGTGAGGTGGGCTGGGCTATGTGGTGAGGAGGGCTGGGCTGTGTGGTGAGGAGGGCTGGGCTGGGCTATGTGGTGAGGAAGGCTGGGCTGGGCTATGTGGTGAGGTGGGCTGGGCTGGGCTATGTGGTGAGGAGGGCTGGGCTGGGCTATGTGGTGAGGAGGGCTGGGCTGGGCTATGTGGTGAGGAGGGCTGGGCTGGGCTATGTGGTGAGGTGGGCTGGGCTATATGGTGAGGAGGGCTGGGCTGGGCTATGTGGTGAGGAGGGCTGGGCTATGTGGTGAGGAGGGCTGGGCTATGTGGTGAGGTGGGCTGGGCTATGTGGTGAGGAGGGCTGGGCTATGTGGTGAGGAGGGCTGGGCTGGGCTATGTGGTGAGGAGGGCTGGGCTGGGCTATGTGGTGAGGTGGGCTGGGCTATGTGGTGAGGAGGGCTGGGCTGTGTGGTGAGGAGGGCTGGGCTGGGCTATGTGGTGAGGAGGGCTGGGCTGGGCTATGTGGTGAGGTGGGCTGGGCTATGTGGTGAGGAGGGCTGGGCTGTTTGGTGAGGAGGGCTGGGCTGGGCTGGGCTATGTGGTGAGGAGGGCTGGGCTGGGCTATGTGGTGAGGAGGGCTGGGCTGGGCTATGTGGTGAGGTGGGCTGGGCTGGGCTATGTGGTGAGGAGGGCTGGGCTGGGCTATGTGGTGAGGAGGGCTGGGCTGGGCTATGTGGTGAGGAGGGCTGGGCTGGGCTATGTGGTGAGGTGGGCTGGGCTATGTGGTGAGGAGGGCTGGGCTGGGCTGGGCTATGTGGTGAGGAGGGCTGGGCTATGTGGTGAGGAGGGCTGGGCTATGTGGTGAGGAGGGCTGGGCTATGTGGTGAGGTGGGCTGGGCTATGTGGTGAGGAGGGCTGGGCTATGTGGTTAGGAGGGCTGGGCTATGTGGTGAGGAGGGCTGGGCTATGTGGTTAGGAGGGCTGGGCATCTGAACGGAGTGGCTCATTATCAGAGAGAGACACCATCTCTGGTCTCAGACGCCATCGATTAATTTCCTGTTTATATTTGTTTATCTCCTATTAGACAAGGCGGGGGCTTTTCAACTCTCACAACATAACCAGATGACATAACCAGACAACCTAACCAGATGACATAACCAGATTACATAACCAGATTACATAACCAGACAACATAACCAGACTACATAAACAGACGACCTAACCAGATGACATAACCAGACAACATAACCAGATGACATAACCAGATGACATAACCAGATGACCTAACCAGATGACATAACCAGACAACAGAACCAGATTACATAACCAGATTACACAACCAGACGACATAACCAGACGACCTAACCAGACGACCTAACCAGACGACCTAACCAGATGACATAACCAGATGACATAACCAGATGACATAACAGACGACATAACCAGATGACATAACCAGACGACCTAACCAGATGACATAACCAGATGACATAACCAGATGACATAACCAGACGACCTAACCAGATGACATAACCAGACGACCTGATCAGACGACCTAACCAGATGACCTAACCAGATGACATAACCAGACAACATAACCAGACGACCTAACCAGATGACCTAACCAGATGACATAACCAGACGACATAACCAGATGACATAACCAGACGACATAACCAGATGACATAACCAGCTGACATAACCAGATGACATAACCAGACGACCTAACCAGATAACATAACCAGATTACATAACCAGACGACCTAACCAGATGACCTAACCAGATGACCTAACCAGATGACATAACCAGACGACATAACCAGACGACCTAACCAGATGACATAACCAGACGACCTGATCAGATGACCTAACCAGACGACCTAACCAGACGACCTAACCAGACGACCTAACCAGACGACCTAACCAGATGACATAACCAGATGACATAACCAGACGACATAACCAGACGACATAACCAGACGACATAACCAGACGACATAACCAGATGACATAACCAGATGACATAACCAGACGACATAACCAGATAACATAACCAGATGACATAACCAGACGACATAACCAGATGACATAACCAGATAACATAACCAGATGACATAACCAGACATTTCATCTTCTTTTCTTTTTCATAGTTTTGGCTTGAATACCAACTGACGCCTAAGGAAGTAGAAAGTGGTTGAAGCGCATTGTTATAGGAGGAGAGGAGAGGAGAAGAGAGAAGATGAGGAAAGGAAAGGAGAGGAGGAGAGTAGTAAAGGAGAGGAGGAGAGTGGGGCTTAGACAGAACCAGACCTCTGCCATGCAACTGTGAAGCAAGGCCAATGCAACATCGCAACACTTTGAGAGCCTAGCCAAGGATAATATCACTGTCACCTTACCGGCCACCCTAGACCCACTTCAATTTGCATACTGCCCCAACGGGTCCACAGATTACGCAATCGCCATTACACTGCACACTGCCCTTTCCCATCTGGACAAAAATAATACCTATGTAAGAATGCTGTTCATTGACTACAGCTCAGCATTCAACACCATAGCACTCTCCAAGCTCATCATCATGCTGGAGGCCATGGGTCTCAACCCTACTCTGTGCAACTGGGTCCTGGACTTTCTAACGGGCCGCCCCCAGATGGAGAAGGTAGGAAACAACATCTCCACTTCGTTGACCCTCAACACTGGGGCCTCACAGGGGTGTGTGCTCAGCCCTCTCCTGTACTCCCTGTTCACCCATTACAGCGTGGCCATGCACGCCTCCAACTCAATCATCAAGTTTGCAGACGACACAACAGTAGTGGGCTTGATCACCAACAATGTCGAGACAGCCTACAGGGAAGAGGTGAGGGCACCCGGAGTGTGGTGTCAAGAAAACAACCTCACACTCAACGTCAACAAAACAAAGCTGATCGTGGACTTCAGGAAACAGCAGAGGGAGCACCCCCCTATCCACATTGAAGGGACAGCAGTGGAGAAGGTGGAAGGTTTTATGTTCCTGGGCATAAACATCACAGAAAACTGAAATGGTCCACCTACACAGACAGTGCGGTGAAGAAGGCGCAACAGCGCCTCTTCAACCTCAGGAGGTTGAAGAAATTTGGCTTGTCACCCAACACCCTGACAAACTTTTACAGATGCACAATCGAGAGCATCCTGTCGGGCTGTATCACAGCCTGGTAAGGCAACTACACCTCCCTCAACCGACTGCTAAACAACAATCACTAACTCAGAGAGGCTGCTGCCTACATTGAGACCCAAACACTGGACACTTTAATAAATAGATCACAAGTCACTTTAAACAATGCCACTTACAGTTGAAGTCGGAAGTTTACATACACCTTAGCCAAATACATTTAAACTCAGTTTTTCACAATTCCTGACATTTAATCCTAGTAACAATGTCTTAGGTCAGTTAGAATCACCACTTTATTTTAAGAATGTGAAATAACAGAATAATAGTAGAGAGAATGATTTATTTCAGCTTTTATTTCTTTCATCACATTCCCAGTGGGTCGGAAGCATTGCCTTGAAATTGTTTAACTTGGCTCAAACATTTCAGGTAGCCTTCCACAAGCTTCCCACAATAAGTTGGGTGCATTTTGGCCCATTCCTACTGACAGAGCTGGTGTAACGGAGTCAGGTTTGTAGGCCTCCTTGCTCGCACACGCTTTTTCAGTTCTGCCCACACATTTTCTATAGGATTGAGGTCAGGGCTTTGTGTTGGCCACTCCAATACCTTGACTTTGTTGTCCTTAAGCCATTTTGCCACAACTTTGGAAGTATGCTTGGGGTCACTGTCCATTTGGAAGACCCATTTGCGACCCAGCTTTAACTTCCTGACTAATGTCTTGAGATGTTGCTTCAATTTATCCACATAATTTTCCTGCCTCATGATGCCATCTATTTTGTGAAGTGCACCAGTCCCTCCTGCAGCAAAGGACCCTCACAACATGATGCTGCCACCCCCGTGCTTCACAGTTGGGATGGTGTTCTTCAGCTTGCAAGCTTCACCCTTTTTCCTCCAGACATAACGATGATCATCATGGCCAAACTGTTCTATTTGTGTTTCATCAGACCCGAGGACATTTCTCCAAAAAGTACAATCTTTGTCCCCATGTGCAGTTGCGAACCGTAGTCTGGCTTTTTTATGGTGGTTTTGGAGCAGTGGCTTCTTCCTTGCTGAGCGGCCTTTCAGGTTATGTCGATATAGGACTCGTTTTACTGTGGAAATAGATATTTTTGTACCTGTTTCCTCCAGCATCTTCACAAGGTCCTTTGCTGTTGTTCTGGGATTGATTTGCACTTTTCGTACCAAAGTACATTAATCTCTAGGAGACAGAACGAGTCTCCTTCCTGAGCGGTATGACGGCTACGTGGTTCCATGGTGATAATACTTGCGTACAATTGTTTGTACAGATGAACGTGGTACCTTCAGGTGTTCCCAAGGATGAACCAGACTTGTGGATGTCTACAATTTTTTTTCTGTGGCCTTCTGTGGCTGATTTCTTTTGTTTTCCCCATAATGTCAAGCAAAAAGGCACTGAGTTTGAAGGTAGGCCTTGAAATACATCCACAGGTACACCTCCAATTGACAAAAATTATGTCTATTAGGCTATCAGAAGCTTCTAAAGCCATGACATAATTTTATGGAATTTTCCAAGCTTTAAAGGCACAGTCAACTTAGTGTATGACCCAATGGAATTGTGATACAGTGAATTATAAGTGAATTAATCTGTCTGTAAACAATTGTTGGAAAAATTACTTGTGTCATGCACAAAGTAGATGTCCTAACCGACTTGCCAAAACTATAGTTTGTTAACAAGAAATTTGGGGGTAGTTGAAAAACGAGTTTTAATGACTCCAACCTAAGTGTATGTAAACTTCCAACATCAACTGTAAATAATGCCACTTTAATAATGTTTGCATATCTTACATTACTCATATCACATGTATATACTGTATTTTATACCATCTACTGCACCTTACCTATGCCGATCGGCCATCGTTCATCCATTTACTTATATGTACATATTCTCATTCACCCCCTTAGATTTGTGTGTATTAGGTAGTTGTTGGGGAATTGTTAGATTACTTGTTAGATATTACTGGACTGTCGGAACTAGAAGCACACGCATTTCACTACACTCGCATTAACATCTGCTAACCATATGTATGTAACCAATACAATTTGATTTGATGTGATAAAAAATGGACAAATCTTCAGAGAAAGCTTATTTACATCAATGTTGTAGCTGCATGTATGTAGCTAATCTTTTTACTGTATATTCTAGGTGTATGTGTGACTGAATGTATGTAGCTAATCTTTTTACTGTATATTCTAGGTGTATGTGTGACTGAATGTATGTAGCTAATCTTTTTACTGTATATTCTAGGTGTATGTGTGACTGAATGTATGTAGCTAATCTTTTTACTGTATATTCTAGGTGTATGTGTGACTGAATGTATGTAGCTAATCTTTTTACTGTATATTCTAGGTGTATGTGTGACTGAATGTATGTAGCTAATCTTTTTACTGTATATTCTAGGTGTATGTGTGACTGAATGTATGTAGCTAATCTTTTTACTGTATATTCTAGGTGTATGTGTGACTGAATGTATGTAGCTAATCTTTTTACTGTATATTCTAGGTGTATGTGTGACTGAATGTATGTAGCTAATCTTTTTACTGTATATTCTAGGTGTATGTGTGACTGAATGTATGTAGCTAATCTTTTTACTGTATATTCTAGGTGTATGTGTGACTGAATGTATGGATTCTAAGATGTTATCCGTATTATTCTCTGAACTGGTTCACTTCCCTCCTCTCCCTCCTCTCCCTCCTCTCCCCTCTTCCACGTCTCACTACCTCCCTCCTCTCCCTCCTCTCCCTCCTCTTCCTCCTCTCCCTCCTCCCCGATCCACTCAGTCTCCCTCCTCTTCCTCCTCTTCCTCCTCTCCCCCCTCCCCCCTCCACTCAGTCTCCCTCCTCTTTCTCCTCTCCCTCCTCCCGCCTCCACCCAGTCTCCCTCCTCTTTCTCCTCTTTCTCCTCTTCCTCCTCCTCCTCCTCTCCCTCCTCTCCCCTCTTCCATCCAGTCTCACTACCTCCCTCCTCTCCCCTCTTCCACCCAGTCTCACTACCTCCCTCCTCTCCCCTCTTCCACCCAGTCTCACTTCCTTTTCAACACAGTTTCACTACCTCCCTTCTCTCCCTCCTCACAGGCCAGATGTAACCCTAACACGGTTATCTCCATAACAACCCACACCATCTCTGTCCAATGTCAACAGTCATTGTGCTCTCTCTCTCTCTCCTCTCTCCATCTCTCTAACTCTCTCTCTCCACCTCCCTACCTCGCTCTCTCTTTCTATCCCCCGCTCTCCCCCCTCTCTCCTCTCCCTCTTCTCTCTCCTCTTCTCTCTCTCCTTACTACCAATCTACTCTCTCCCTTACCCCCTTTTCTCTAACCCATCTTTCTCGCCTCCCCCTCTCTCCTCCTCTCTCTCTCTGTCTCTCCCCTTCCCCCATATCTCTCCCTATATCCCCCTTTCCCTCCCCCTCTCTCCTTCTCTCTCCTCTCCTTTATAGCTTCCCAGAAACCTCCTCTTCCTGACCCCACCCCTAACCCAATTAAAAACACCACATTAAGCTGAATGAAGAGGAGGGATATTCAATTAGCCCTGGAAGCTGATGAAGGCCAATACTGCCTGTGTTTAGAGTGCAACTGGCCTCTTCTCATTGCTTCCTCTTCTCACAGATGCGGTATTTCTAGGTCAGAGAGGATGAGGTGAACTGAAGGAAGGTACGGGGGGGTAGATAGCAGTCTGTTGTGTATTATACAGGATGCATACAAAGGGAAGTCTATGTGGTTGTTTTGTCTGTTGTCAATGACCTTGCTCAGAGCTGGAGATGGGCTGGTTCAAGGAGGATGGGGTGAATTGAAGGAAGGACGGGGCTAGTGTGTACTATAAAAGGTGAATAAATGGTTCTTCCATCCTTGTTTCTGTTTCTCTGTCAGGACATGAATACTGAGTGGCCTTGCTCAGTGCTGAAGATGAAGATGGGATATAAATAAATCAAATTGTTTTGGTGATGTCCTCGCTCACCTCCTGCAGTCCATTCTATACCAGACCTATTGATAAAGCACTGCATGTTATTGCTGCTTGTTCTAGATGCAAGACACATTTCCCAAAAGGGACACAATTAAAGCGATCAACGTCGCTAAATGCAGCACTTGTTTTCATTCTCAAACACTCTCGTAGACTAGTCTAGAGACAGAAAGTAGAGCTGATGGGTTTTGGGTTCAAAGGTCATGGTGCGTTAAGCAGCTCTTAAGTTAAGCGTTATAGTGAAGGTTATAATTAGGTTTTAGATCAGTGCAGCAATCAGATTTAGGAGGGAAGTTTCCATTTAACTTATTGATTCATCTTTAGTATCATCTGTGTCCAGGCCCTTTTTTTGATTGGAAAAGGAATCATTTAGTGTTTTTTTGTTTGTTTTGTTGACTGGTACAAGAGCCATACACAGGATGTGTCCCAAATGGCACCCTATTCCCTATATAGTGCACTACTGTTGACCATGGTTCTGATGGAAAGTAGTGCACTATATTGGGAATAGGGTGCCATTTTGGAAGCATATAATGTCTTCATTCCCCCTCATCCAGCATTTCCATCTGTCGTAAGGGTGAAATCAGGTTCCCTCTGCTACCTCCCTGGGCTCCCATGGCAAATGGGAAAAGAAAATCAATTTATTCTGAGTGGCCTGGAGGGCCGAGAGAGAAAGAGAGAGAGAGGGACTACACCACCGGCCCAGCCACCCGCTCGGGCCTCACGTCACTCCTCTACCCCTGGGAAGACAGGTAATGATCACACACACTCACACACACCTCAGATTAAGGCAGCCCCCCTGCACTTCTCTGATTGAGGGGTTGGGTTAAATGCGGAAGACTCATTTCAGTTGAATACGTTCAGTTGTACAACTGACTAGGTATCCCCCTTTCCCTTTCCCTCACCTTGCTGTCTAACTACAGTACCCCAGGCCCACCACACATCACACAACACCATCCCCATCAGCCACTACACACAGACGATCCCCTAACCTTACTGACTGTTCCTCCACACTCTTTTTTTATACGGTTTGTCATTTTTTGGTCAAAACATAGCTAACGCTCTACTTTCCATTTTTTTGTCAATGCTTCAAAACATAGCTAAAATCTCTCACTCTGCCCAGGGGACTGTGATGGGAGCCTAACAGGTCGGCTGTCCTCACAATCCCCAAGTCTAGTGGCATACTGTGTCTTTGTTCCCTTCGGCCTGTGAGAATGGGTAGCACCCTGATCCTTTTATACAGAGCAGGGGTGGAGAGGAGCGTGGAGGGGAGCATAGCCGACACACTGATTCCCTAGCCCACCCCACCCGTTATGTTATGCCCCAACATTGTAGAGGAGCTTTTCTAATACACACAGTCTGTACCCAGGGGACAGAGAGGCACGGTGACAGGGGACAGAGGGGAGAATGGTTCCAATTTCTCGTTTTTTATCACACTCCTTCGTGATGTGCTGAGATGATTTCAATAAGCCTTCGCTCCTCCCCCTTCAATCCCACCTCCATCCCTCCATCCCTCCACAATATCCCCTGCTTCTCTCCTGGGGGAAGAGCTTGAAGGTGGATGGAGGGATGGAGGTGGAGGAAGGGTATAATGCTGTCTGCTTGGCAGGCTGACCAAATAAGATAAGGGAGTCACTGCACATGCTCATCAACAGCTCAGGACCCATCTTCTATTCATAGGTAGGACGGCTAGGTCTATGTCCCAAATGACCCTCTATTCCCTACATCAGGGATCATCACCTAGATCCAGCCAAAGCAAATGACCCTCTATTCCCTACATCAGGGATCATCACCTAGATCCAGCCAAGGCAAATGACCCTCTATTCCCTACATCAGGGATCATCACCTAGATCCAGCCAAGGCAAATGACCCTCTATTCCCTACATCAGGGATCATCACCTAGATCCAGCCAAGGGACAATTTTTTTCTTGAGCGGATGGTCATTGTGCCGGAACATATTTACAAATAATTTGTAGACAACAAATTGACCGCAAGTAAACACGTATAATATTTGACTGAAACATATCCTTTCAAACCTAGCTCACGTTTGTATATGATCACATACACTGAGTGTACAAAACATTAGGAACACTGGCTCTTTCCATGACAGACTGACCAGGTAAATCCAGGTGAAACCTATGATCCCTTGTTGAGGTCACTTGTTAAATCCACTTCAAATCAGTGTAGATGAAGGGGAGGAGACAGGTTAAAGAAGGATTTTTAAGCCGTGAGACAATTGAGACATGGATTGTGTATGTGTGCCATTCAGAGGTTGAATAGGCAAGACAAAATGTGTAAGGGCCTTTGAACGGGGTATAGTAGTAGGTGACAGGCGCACCCATTTGAGTATGTCAAGAACTGCAACGCTTCTGGGTTTTTCACGCTCAGCAGTTTCCTGTGTGTATCAAGAATGGTCCACCACCCAAAGGACATCTCGCAAACTTGAAGTGAACCTTGGTCTTGGTTAGGGGGAAAGGGTGGGATAGGGTTATTGGCTATGTTATTAGAATCCCCATTAACTGTTGCCAAAGCAGCAGCTACTCTTCCTGCGGTCCACACAAAACAGAAAACATGACTTAATACAGAACAATAATAGACAAGAACAGAACTACAAACATTTAAAATAATAAAAAAGTTCCTGTACTGAAAAAACACTTAGAAGACAGAGATACCCATATTATAGGCCTACATTTAGTCATCTATCAATTTCAAGCTTGCATACATACAGTACATATCAGTTGACATAGGCTATACATACAAGTTAATTAGGTCAGATAGGAAGAATGGTGCAGAGTGCGATGGACACAAGATGTTTGTTAGTAAGTGAGAGTAGAGAGAAAGAGAGTGAGGGTGGTCAAGAGGAGACAGAGAGGGAGAAAGAGAGAGAGAAATAGAGGGAGAAAGAGAGAGAGAGGGCGGTGAGAGGAGACAGAGAGAGAGAGAGAGAGGGCGGTGAGAGGAGACAGAGAGAGAGAGAGGGTGGCGAAAGGAGTCAGACTGAGAGGGAGAGAGAGAGAGAGAGAAAGAGAGAGAGAGGGCGGCGAGAGGAGAGAGAGAAAGTGAGGGGGGAAGATAGAGGGCGGAGAGAGGAGGGGAGAGAGAGGGGGAGTGGTGAGAGAGAGAACAGCATGCGGCAGATTGAGGGAGAGAGAGATATTATTTACTTCAATTGCTTTGGCTGTGTTAACATATGTTTCCCATGCCAATAAAGCCCTTTAAATTGAAATTGAGAGGAAGGAGAGAGGAAAGATAGAGGAAAGAGAGAGAGAGAGAGACCAGTGAAGAACAAACACCATTGTAAATACAACCCATATTTATGTTCATTTATTTTCCCTATTTGCACATCCTTACAATGCGATATATAGCCAAAATATGACATTTGAAATGTCTCTATTCCTTTGGAACTTTTGCAAGTGTAATGTTTACTGTTAATTTTTTATAGATTATTTCACTTTTGTTCATTATCTATTTTACTTGCTTTGGCAATATAAACATATGTTTCCCATGCCGATAAAGCCCTTTGAATTGAATTGAATTGACTTAAGAGATGGAGAAGGAGAGAGAGAGAGAGCCCTTTAAAGCCTTTAAATTGAAATTGAATTGAGAGAGAGAGAGGGAGAAGGCGAGAGAGGGAGAAGGAGAGAGAGAGAAGTAGAGCAGGGAGTTAAACATGGAGGTAATGCAGCGGTGTTCCTCGGTGCTGAGACTTGGGATATAGGAGGCGGATTAGGGAGGGAATGGTCTAAGGCAGAGGGCTTTAGCAGCATGCCAATTGGCCTGGCAAGCCTTAGAGCTATAAGCCCGACCCTGACTCCTAGACACACAACCGAAATAAACCTCATGATATAGAAACATACTATCACTACAGGCTAAGACAGAACAACATACAGTCCCCCTACAGGTTATCGCCCACAGACTGTACGTCCAACCATCTTCAGGCTCAAATTAGTCTGGGATATGAGGTCATTTTTAATCTAATCACATTTTAAGCCTAAATTAGTTTGTCATCCCCAAGGAGTCAGCATGGTGGCTAAGAATATAAATAGATCCTTTAAACTATCCTAAAAGTTTTTGTAATACCAGTATCATCGGCCTCTCCCTCCCTACTTGCCAAAACGACCGCAACAGATATGTACTGTACGTACGCAAACCTCGACCGCCACAGGGGGGAACAACAAATAGATCAATTGTTGCAGTATATCTTTTTATCCATGTGATATATTCAGAGAGCTACATTGTAGTCTTTAAGGAGCTTTGAGAAGAGGAGAGGTGACGGAAGGAGGAGAAAACCTTGTGTTATTACATTAGCAGGGCTGAAGTAATCAGAGAGAGTGTTCATAAAATAAGAGACCATAAAACACAGAGTAGACTGGGGCGGAAGGCAGGGAGGGCAGGCGGGCAGCAGACCTGGGTTCAAATACCATTTGAAATGATTGATAATATTTTATCTTCGTTAGATTGAGCTTGCTGGCGCAATGGAACCAATAGCAAACCTCGCCTACCTCACACTCCAGATAGACTAAAGCAAACGTTAAGTATTTGAAAAATGTGTAATAGTATTTGAACCCAGGTCTGGCGGGCAGGGAGGCAGGCTCAGGGTTAAGCTATGTTAGGGGCGAAGCGAGAAGCAAAGAGGCTCCATCGGTGGCAAAGTACTGGACACAGACACAATGGAGGCAAGGAAATGAGGTCACCTCAATGGTGAAGGTAATTGGTGATACAGGAGGAGACAATGATGCTGAGACTGACCTACCGTCAGCCTGGAGAGAGAGAGAGAGAGAGAGAGAGAGAGAGAGAGAGAGAGAGAGAGAGAGAGAGAGAGAGAGAGAGAGAGAGAGAGAGAGAGAGAGAGAGAGAGAGAGAGAGAGAGAGAGAGAGAGAGAGAGAGAGAGAGAGAGAGAGAGAGAGAGAGAGAGAGAGAGAGAGAGAGAGAGAGAGAGAGAGAGAGAGATCCACTGAGTTAAATCACGGCATGGTGTGAGAACAGTGTGGGCGGAGGGGAAGATAGATAGAGAAAGAAAATGTATGTGGAGAGAATTAAAAAGAGAAAGCGGACAGCAAAAAAGATAGGTAGGGAGGCTAAAGAGAAAAAAATGTATGGTCAGAGTGATTTGGAAGACTCTAGGGCTTTGCCATGGCAACTAAAAGTAAATAAACAGCAGAAAGATAGGAAAAGCAATGGCCATGTTGGAAAAACATCAAATACGTGAGATATCTCGAATTTGAGAGCAAGTTAGAGAAGAGAAATGACAGATGGAGACAAACAGAGACAGAGAGAGGAGACACAGAGATGGAAAGGAGACAAACAGAGACAGGGAGAGGAGATACACAGAGACAGGGAGAGGAGTCAAACAAGAGACAGGGAGAGAGGATACAGAGACAGGGAGGGGTCAAACAAGAGACAGGGAGAGGAGTCAAACTGAGACAGGGAGAGGAGTCAAACAGAGACAGGGAGAAGAGACACACAGAGAGACAGGGAGAGGAGTCAAACAGAGACATGGAGAGGAGTCAAACTGAGACAGGGAGAAGAGACACACAGAGAGACATGGAGAGGAGTCAAACAGAGACATGGAGAGGAGTCAAACTGAGACAGGGAGAAGAGACACACAGAGAGACAGGGAGAGGAGTCAAACAGAGACATGGAGAGGGGACACAGAGACAGGGAGAGGGGATACACAGAGACAGGGAGAGGGGATACACAGAGACAGGGAGAGGGGATACACAGAGACAGGTAGAGGAGATACACAGAGACAGGGAGAGGAGTCAAACAGAGACAGGGAGAGGAGTCAAACTGACAGGGAGAGGAGTCAAACTGAGACAGGGAGAGGAGTCAAACTGAGACAGGGAGAGGAGTCAAACAAGAGACAGGGAGAGGGGATACACAGAGACAGGGAGAGGAGATACACAGAGACAGGGAGAGGGGTCAAACAGAGACAGGGAGAGGAGTCAAACAGAGACAGGGAGAGGAGTCAAACAGAGACAGGGAGAGGAGTCAAACAGAGACAGGGAGAGGAGTCAAACAGAGACAGGGAGAGGAGTCAAACAGAGACAGGGAGAGGAGTCAAACTGAGACAGGGATACGAGACACACAGAGATACAGGGAGAGGAGTCAAACAGAGACAGGGAGAGGAGTCAAACTGAGACAGGGAGAGGAGACACAGAGACAGGTAGAGGAGTCAAACAGAGACAGGGAGAGGAGACACACAGAGACAGGGAGAGGAGACACAAAGACAGGGAGAGGAGACACAAAGACAGGGAGAGGAGTCAAACTGAGACAGGGAGAGGAGTCAAACTGAGACAGGGAGAGGAGTCAAACTGAGACAGGGAGAGGAGACACAGAGGCAGGGAGATGAGACACATAGACAGGGAGAGGAGACACAAAGACAGGGAGAGAAGACACAAAGACAGGGAGAGAAGACGGAGTGGAGACAAACAGAGACTGGGAGAGGAGACACAGAAGCAGGGAGAGGAGACTAAAAGAGACAGGGAGAGGAGTCAAACTGAAACAGGGAAAGGAGACAGAGCTAGGGAGAGGAGTCAAACAGAGACAGGGAGAGGAGGCAGACACATGGAGAGGAGACACAGAGACAGGTAGAGTAGACACAGATGCAGGGAGAGGAGACAAACAGAGACAGGGAGAGGAGACACAGAGACAGGGAGAGGAGTCACACAGAGACAGGGAGAGTAGACACAGAGGCAGGGAGAGGAGACACAAAGACAGGGAGAGGAGTCAAACAGAGACAGGGAGAGGAGTCAAACAGAGACAGGGAGAGGAGTCAAACAGAGACAGGGAGAGGAGTCAAACTGAGACATGGAGAGGAGACACAAAGACAGGGAGAGGAGACGGAGTGGAGACAAACAGAGACTGGGAGAGGAGACACAGAAGCAGGGAGAGGAGACAAAAAGAGACAGGGAGAGGAGTCAAACTGAGACAGGGAAAGGAGACAGAGCTAGGGAGAGGAGTCAAACAGAGACAGGGAGAGGAGACACAAAGACAGGGAGAGGAGACGGAGTGGAGATAAACAGAGACTGGGAGAGGAGACACAGAAGCAGGGAGAGGAGACAAAAAGAGACAGGGAGAGGAGGCAGACACAGGGAGAGGAGACACATAGACAGGGAGAAGAGACAGAGACAGGGAGAAGAGTCAAACTGAGACAGGGAGCGGAGTCACACAGAGACAGGGCGAGTAGACACAGAGACAGGGAGAGGAGACACAGAGACGGAGAGGAGACAAACAGAGACAGGGAGAGGAGTCAAACTGAGACAGGGAGAGGAGTCAAACAGAGACAGGGAGAGGAGGCAGACACATGGAGAGGAGACACAGAGACAGGTAGAGTAGACACAGACGCAGGGAGAGGAGACAAACAGAGACAGGGAGAGGAGACACAGAGACAGGGAGAGGAGTCACACAGAGACAGGGAGAGTAGACACAGAGGCAGGGAGAGGAGACACAAAGACAGGGAGAGGAGTCAAACAGAGACAGGGAGAGGAGTCAAACTGAGACAGGGAGAGGAGTCAAACTGAGACATGGAGAGGAGACACAAAGACAGGGAGAGGAGACGGAGTGGAGACAAACAGAGACTGGGAGAGGAGACACAGAAGCAGGGAGAGGAGACAAAAAGAGACAGGGAGAGGAGACACAAAGACAGGGAGAGAAGACACAAAGACAGGGAGAGAAGACGGAGTGGAGACAAACAGAGACTGGGAGAGGAGACACAGAAGCAGGGAGAGGAGACAAAAAGAGACAGGGAGAGGAGTCAAACTGAGACAGGGAAAGGAGACAGAGCTAGGGAGAGGAGTCAAACAGAGACAGGGAGAGGAGACACAAAGACAGGGAGAGGAGACGGAGTGGAGATAAACAGAGACTGGGAGAGGAGACACAGAAGCAGGGAGAGGAGACAAAAAGAGACAGGGAGAGGAGGCAGACACAGGGAGAGGAGACACATAGACAGGGAGAAGAGACAGAGACAGGGAGAAGAGTCAAACTGAGACAGGGAGAAGAGTCAAACTGAGACAGGGAGCGGAGTCACACAGAGACAGGGCGAGTAGACACAGAGACAGGGAGAGGAGACACAGAGACGGAGAGGAGACAAACAGAGACAGGGAGAGGAGACAAACAGAGACAGGGAGAGGAGTCAAACTGAGACAGGGAGAGGAGACAGAGACAGAGAGATGAGACAGAGACAGAGAGATGAGACAGAGACAGATAGGAGACAAACAGACGGAGAGGGGACAAACAGAGATAGGGAGAGGAGTCAAACAGAGACAGGGAGATGAGGCAGACACAGGGAGAGGAGACAGAGATAGGGAGAGGAGACAGAGACAGATAGGAGACAAACAGAGACGGAGAGGAGACAGAGACGGAGAGGAGTCAATCTGAGACAGGGAGAGGAGACACAGAGACAGGGATAGGAAGCACAGAGACATGGAGGGGAGACAAACAGAGACAGGGAGAGGAGACAGACAGACAAACAGAGCGGGATACAGATGGAGAGAAAATATAAAAGGAGAAACACTATATAGAAGTAAGAGAGAGATAGAAGAGGAGAATAGAGAGTGGGAAGGAAGGAAGGAAGGAAGGAAGGAAGGAAGGAAGGAAGGAAGGAAGGAAGGAAGGAAGGAAGGAAGGAAGGAAGGAAGGAAGGAAGGAAGGAAGGAAGGAAGGAAGGAAGGAAGGAAGGAAGGAAGGAAGGAAGGAAGGAGAGAAGGAAGGAGAGAAGGAAGGAGAGAAGGAAGGAGAGAAGGAAGGAGAGAAGGAAGGAGAGAAGGAAGGAGAGAAGGAAGGAGAGAAGGAAGGAGAGAAGGAGGCAAAGAGAGCCGTTAAACTCCCTGACACAACAAAAGACATAAAAAATGGAGACTAAAGGGAGGGATGTAACGACATCTGTTGAGAGATTTATAGGACATATTACAGCTTCATTGGGAGGGAACCCCATTAAAGAGGAAAACACAGCAAAGCAACAACAACAGTGCATGATTTATGACTGGGCCTTTGTGGTGCTGAGGCTCTGTTCATTCATACTAGCTACATGATTCAACTGACACCGTCTTTGTGTGTCAACACCATTTTGATTAACAAGACAAAACATTTATTATGATTTTACCACACGCATATGTTCATATGCAACACCCTCTCTAGTACACATTGTTAAGTTGAGATATTTATCAACTGAAAGGACTAATGTGGTCTCGGAGAATCACAGTGTGACAACTTAAACCAGCGTCAAGGGGAAGAAATAAGTAGTGATTTAGCCACACCGGGATGGCTACTGTAATGACACCACTACTGAATGGTAATCTTATAAGCAGCATCTCCAAGGGCCTCATGTATGTTGAAGCCCTTCACATCACTGGGATTCCTCTCCTAGCAGCCAGACGTCCTATTGAACATGTCTTAATTATAAACAAATACAAAACCTCCCTATCTCCATGGGTCAGGAGGCGGTATTATCTGCTGGGCTGCGTCCAAATGGAACCCCATTTCCTATATAGCGCACTACTTTTGACCAGAGTCCAGTGAGCCCTGGTCAAACGTTGTGCGCTATGTAGAGAATAGGGTGCCATTTGGAACTCAGGCCCCGTATTGTCTCCAGATGGGCTGCTCTGACAGTCAATAACACCAAAGAGCCTGCCGCTATTATTTACCCATAAGTCACTTTAGCAGACCAATCTATTAAGTATAAGTATTAGTGTTGGTAATAATCGTCTCACACGAACGCATGTGCATACACACGCACGCACGCACGCACGCACGCACGCACGCACGCACGCACGCACGCACACACACACACACACACGTGCACGCGTGTGCACACGCACATACACACACGCACGCACGCACGCACGCACGCACGCACGCACACACACACACACACACACACGTGCACGCGTGCGCACACGCACATACACAGACACACACCAAAAATGTACAGTGTGGTAGCTGCCTTTGGCTAATGAAGGTATCGACAGTGTCATTAATGTCTGTGTAGTAACTCAACATGGTTGACTGATTGCTCTATGAAACGGCCATGGCTCATTGCCTCTATATTTCAGCGTTTAGCAAATACCTACAGATGTAGGATCTTCATCCTAGCCAGTTTGCTACAGCAAGAAAATAATCCTGCAGCAAAAATAAATGTGAATTATTATCTGGATTATAATCAATAGACATTTTTGTATGGGATAAATACCTTTTCGTAAAGGAAAATCAAGTCTGAAATTTCAAAGTAGAAATTACAAACTTCAAAAGTATTTTTTAACCTCAATTACACTACACGTTATACATTTCCTGCAACACGGTGATCAAATTAAGATCCTACATCTGTAATTGAACATGTATGTATTTGCCTATTGAAGAGTCCACCAACTCCTCAAAACAAGTTACTGGACCTGAAGAGAAAATCTCTTTCCCATTTGAAACAGTATATTGCTCTATATTCCTTAATCATGTTCATGTTATTTCTCCATTAACTTGTTTTACTACAGCTACAACAGGTTATAAATGTGTTATTGCATTGTAATAGCTGGTGAACTGAAGCGGACCAGGATATAATTGTCCCTAGAGTAAGTTGTGAATCCCCTTTCAGTGCTGCCAACAAGCCCCCTGGCCTTGGCAAAGCTGTGTAGGAATCAGGACTACTGGGTTGGACCCGGCTCAGTGCCTTCAGTGTTTACCTGCTCTCCATTATCTTTTATGATGATGCTTTCTCTTGGCAAGCAGGGGACAGGCAGTAATTTAACATCACGCTCTCTCTCTCGCCATGCAGCGTCTGTCTGTGAGGGAACGCAGCCTGCCTCCCCTCGCTACGCTAAGGTACTGTGGCTCTTATACGTATTAATACACACACAGCACATAAACAACACACCTACATATAAATAGATTCAGAAGTTCACATGCTTGTACATATTATTGTTACACAGATGGTCCTTGTGAAAACTTTCACACACATACGCACGTGCGCTCAAACACACACACACAGGGATTTGAGATTTCAGGCTTGTTGGGGGCAAACCCACTCAGACAGTTTTGAATGTGCAAATGTCTTGAGCACCAAAAGGGAGCTTGACAACCTGTTATTACAATACATCAGCCAACAAAGAGAAGAATGGAGGAGGGAGAGAGAGAGACGGAGAAAGAGAGAGATGGAGAGCAAAAGAAAGAGAGAGAGAGTGAGAAAGAGAGGGGGAGAGAGAGGTGGAGAGGGAGAGAGAGATAAAGAGAGAGAGAGGTAGAGAGGGAGATAGAGATAGGGAGAGAGAGAGGTACAGAGAGAGAGGGGGGGTAGAGAGGGGGAAAGAGAGAGAGAAAGAGAGAGAGAGGGAGCGGTAGAGGGAGAAAGAGAGAGGGGGAGGTGCAGAGGGGCACAGAGGGGGAGAGAGAGAGGGAGGTAGAGGGAGAGAGAGAGGAGGTAGAGGTATAGAGATAGATGGAGCTGCAGAGGGGCACAGAGAGGGAGAGGGAGAGAGATGTAGAGAGAGAGGGAGGTAGAGGGACAGCGAGAGAGGTAGAGAGAGAGGGAGATAGAGGGGTAGAGAGAGATGGAGGTGCAGAGGGGCACAGAGAGGGAGAGAGAGGGAGGTAGAGGGACAGAGAGAGAGAGAGGTACAGAGAGGCACATAGAGGTAGAGAGAGAGGGAGAGAGAGAGAGAGGGAGGTAGAGCGGGTTACAGAGAGGGAGAGTGAGAGGGAGGTACAGAGGGGTACAGAGGGGGAGAGGGCGAGAGAGGTAGAGAGAGAGGGAGGTAGAGGGCCAGAAGAGAGAGGTACAGAGAGGCAAATAGAGGGAGAGAGAGAAAGGTAGAGAGAGAGGGAGGTAGAGCGGGTTACAGAGAGGGAGAGAGAGAGGTAGAGCGGGTTACAGAGAGGGAGAGAGGGAGGTTGAGCGGGTTACAGAGAGGGAGAGAGAGAGGGAGGTAGAGCG
Organism: Salvelinus namaycush; assembly: GCF_016432855.1. NCBI lineage: Eukaryota > Metazoa > Chordata > Actinopteri > Salmoniformes > Salmonidae > Salvelinus > Salvelinus namaycush. Next base: position 7,899,955 of record NC_052325.1, read on the forward strand.
GGTTACAGAGAGGGAGAGAGAGAGGGAGGTAGAGCGGGTTACAGAGAGGGAGAGTGAGAGGGAGGTAGAGTGGGTTACAGAGAGCGAGAGAGAGAGGGAGGTAGAGCGGGTTACAGAGAGGGAGAGAGAGAGGGAGGTAGAGCGGGTTACAGAGAGGGAGAGAGAGAGGGAGGTAGAGCGGGTTACAGAGAGGGAGAGAGAGAGGGAGGTAGAGCGGGTTACAGAGAGGGAGAGAGAGAGGGAGGTAGAGCGGGTTACAGAGAGGGAGAAAGAGAGGGAGGTAGAGCGGGTTACAGAGAGGGAGAGAGAGAGGGAGGTACAGAGCCAGAGAAAGAAGATACGGTTCTAAAAGAGAATAGAGAGAGCTGATGAAAGCAACTGAAAGTAGACATGAATATGAAGGAGAGACAGGGGAGAAGAAAACTATAAAGGGAAGGCAATGGGAGAGATAGAGGGGGAGAGAGAGGGATAGAGGGGGAGAGAGAGAAATAGATGGAGAGAGAGAGGGATAGAGGGAGAGAGAGGGAGAGAGTGAGGGAGATAGGGAGAGGGGGGGAGATACAGTAGAGAGGGAGGGGGAGATAACAAGAGAGAGAGGGACGGTGCAAACTTGCAAAGAGGAGATAATGGCGAGCAGAGGGAGAGAGGAAAGAGCGAGCCCTCAGAGACCCAGACAGAGGGGCTACAGAGTGATGCTACTAGTGGTTACCTAGCGGCCTGGATAGTTGCCTGGGAGATACATGCCGCGGGGGAGGCAGGTAGGGGGAGGCAGGTAGGGGGAGGCAGATAGAGGGAGGCAGATAGAGGGAGGCAGGTCAGGGGAGGGAGGTAGGGGGGGGGGGGGGGGGGGGGGGTGGTAGGGGGAGTCCGGCAGGGGGAGGCAGAGCATGTTGCTCAAGTGATTGAAACCTAAAAGGGCTCCTTTCTGTAACCAGGAGGCAAGGCAAGGCAAGCACAGACAGACAGACAGACAGACAGACAGACAGACAGACAGACAGACAGACAGACAGACAGACAGACAGACAGACAGACAGACAGACAGACAGACAGACAGACAGACAGACAGACAGACAAACTCAGATGCTGACAAGAGTCTGGTCTGGCCTGGGCTGCAGACAGTGAACTCGGTCGGTGAAGGTCGGTCGGTCAATTTCCGAGGCTTTTTATTTTGGCCCCGGTGTGGCTTTATGTCTGCCTTCTGTATTTAACCTCTCTTAGTGAGCCAGACCAGAGGACGGACAAACCCAAATGTCAAATGGTAATTTAGATGGAAGAATGAAAAAGAAAAAGAAAATGAATTGACCTCACATTTACTGGTCCTTCTGTAAAGGTCAGTGGGAAAATATTAAAAGCCGTGAAAAGGGAAGTGGAGGAAGGGAAGGGAACTGCAGGGAGGACCAAGGAGAGGAAGGAAAGGAACTGCAGGGAGGACCAAGAAGAGGAAGGGAAGGGAACTGCAGGGAGGACCAAGAAGAGGAAGGGAAGGGAACTGCAGGGAGGACCAAGGAGAGGAAGGGAACTGCAGGGAGGACCAAGGAGAGGAAGGGAACTGCAGGGAGGACCAAGGAGAGGAAGGGAACTGCAGGGAGGACCAAGAAGAGGAAGGGAAGGGAACTGCAGGGAGGACCAAGGAGAGGAAGGGAAGGGAACTGCAGGGAGGACCAAGAAGAGGAAGGGAAGGGAACTGCAGGGAGGACCAAGGAGAGGAAGGGAACTGCAGGGAGGACCAAGGAGAGGAAGGGAACTGCAGGGAGGACCAAGAAGAGGAAGGGAAGGGAACTGCAGGGAGGACCAAGGAGAGGAAGGGAAGGGAACTGCAGGGAGGACCAAGGAGAGGAAGGGAAGGGAACTGCAGGGAGGACCAAGGAGAGGAAGGGAAGGGAACTGCAGGGAGGACCAAGGAGAGGAAGGGAACTGCAGGGAGGACCAAGGAGAGGAAGGGAAGGGAACTGCAGGGAGGACCAAGGAGAGGAAGGGAACTGCAGGGAGGACCAAGGAGAGGAAGGGAAGGGAACAGCAGGGAGGACCAAGGGAAGGAAAGGAAGTAAACTGCAGGGAGGACCAAGGAGAGGAAGGAAAGGGAACAGCAGGGATGACCAAGGGGATGAAGGGAAGGGAACAGCAGGGAGGACCAAAGGGATGAAGGCAGCTGGCACAATCACAAACCTTCCAGATGACAAAGAAAATACAGAGGCAGCAGTCAGTGCCAGTCTTCTCCTGTTCCAGATGACTTAGACAATACAGAGGCAGCAGTCAGTGCCAGTCTTCTCCTGTTCCAGATGACTTAGACAATACAGAGGCAGCAGTCAGTGCCAGTCTTCTCCTGTTCCAGATGACTTAGACAATACAGAGGCAGCAGTCAGTGCCAGTCTTCTCCTGTTCCAGATGACTTAGACAATACAGAGGCAGCAGTCAGTGCCAGTCTTCTCCTGTTCCAGATGACAAAGACAATACAGAGGCAGCAGTCAGTGCCAGTCTTCTCTTGTTCCAGATGACTTAGACAATACAGAGGCAGCAGTCAGTGCCAGTCTTCTCCTGTTCCAGATGACAAAGACAATACAGAGGCAGCAGTCAGTGCCAGTCTTCTCCTGTTCCAGATGACTTAAACAATACAGAGGCAACAGTCAGGGCCAGTCTTCTCCTGTTCCAGATGACAAAGACAATACAGAGGCAGCAGTCAGTGCCAGTCTTCTCCTGTTCCAGATGACTTAAACAATACAGAGGCAACAGTCAGTGCCAGTCTTCTCCTGTTCCAGATGACTTAGACAATACAGAGGCAACAGTCAGGGCCAGTCTTCTCCTGTTCCAGATGACTTAGACAATACAGAGGCAGCAGTCAGGGCCAGTCTTCTCCTGTTCCAGATGACTTAGACAATACAGAGGCAGCAGTCTTCTCCTGTTCCGGTGTCTCACTACTGTTGAATCATTGTTTGATTCAATCAGTCAAATTTTGTTTTAGCAAATGATCCTTTGAAAGTGGAACTAAAATACGCCTTTGACCAAAACGAAACACGTCTACGCTATGATGTGTTATTATTTGGCACAAAGACAATGAAAAACAAACATCACTTCAACTAAGATCTGTCTTAGTTTTTTCCTTTATTCTAATGTGCAGTCCTGAATGAAACATCAACTCAAGAATTAGTTATTTTGAATTTGAATGTTAAATGATGCCACTGACCACATATTGAACCACATTACGTATGTAACCATTTGAATAATGAAAATAATTGCCATCATCTGTCACGCCCTGACCATAGAGAGCCCTTGGTTCTCTATGGTGTAGTAGGTCTTGGCGTGACTAGGGGGTGATCTAGTATATCTATTTCTATGTTGGTGCTAATGTGGTTCCCAATTAGAGGCAGCTGTTTATCATTGCCTCTGATTGGGGATGATATTTGGGTAGCTATTTCCCCACCTGTGTTTTGTGGGATATTGATTGTTTGTTATTGTGTTTGGGCACTACGTCCTCACGGTCTTTGTAAGTTTTGTTATTTTGGTTTTTGTTAGTTTCACTTAAATAAATATGTGGAACTATACTCACGCTGCGCCTTGGTCCGCTCATTTCCAAGATCGTGACATCGTCATTCCTGACACATACTAATTTGGGGCTTGCTGTGGTAACACCCTCCTCTGTGAGGCTTGGGGCAGTGGGGTAGTGGTGTATTCTGCATAGCAACAACCACACACGTTAGCATGGCGTTAGCACATCTGCTCTGCTCCTCTCCCCCCATTAAAACAGCAGGCTGTCTGATTGGCTGTCTGATTGGCTGTCTGGTTGGCTGTCTGATTGGCTGTCTGGTTGTCTGTCTGACTGGCTGTCTGGTTGTCTGTCTGACTGGCTGTCTGGTTGTCTGTCTGATTGGCTGTCTGGTTGTCTGTCTGACTGGCTGTCTGGTTGGCTGTCTGGTTGGCTGTCTGGTTGGCTGTCTGATTGGCTGTCTGGTTGGTTGTCTGGTTGGCTGTCTGATTGGCTGTCTGGTTGTCTGTCTGACTGGCTGTCTGGTTGTCTGTCTGACTGTCTGTCTGGTTGGCTGTCTGGTTGGCTGTCTGGTTGGCTGTCTGGTTGGCTGTCTGATTGGCTGTCTGATTGGCTGTCTCTATTAATTGGCGGCTTTAGTTTTAGCGGATGCTTCTTCAGCCATGGTTGGGGGCTTTCTAGCCTGGCTTCTGGGCTTCTTGCTCTGTGGGATGAGAGAGAGAAAAGGGAGAGAAGAGCACTGCTGAGGGGGCCACAGGAGGGGTGGGGTGGGATTCTCTACTGCCTGCATCATGGCTGGCTGGACCCTGGGTGGAGGGTGTGATGACACAGAGAGAATCCTGGGAGAAGGGTGAGAGGAGAGAGGCAAGGGGAGAGAGGGGAGAGAGGCAAGGGGAGAGAGGAGCGGGGAGAGAGAGGAAAGAGGCGAAGGGAGAGAGGGGAGAGAGGAGAAGGGAGAGAGAAGAGAGGGGAGAGAGGAGAAGGGAGAGAGAGGAGTGAGAAGAAGGGAGAGGAACGCGGTAAGAGTGGGGAGAGGGGGGAAGAGGGAGAAGGGAGAGAGAGGAAAGGGGAGAGAAAGGAAAGGGAGAGAGAGGAGAGAGGAGAGGGAGATGGGAGAGAGAGGAGAAGAGGGAGAAAGAGGAGAAGAGGGAGAGAAGAGAAGGGAGAGAGGAGAAGGGAGAGAGAGTAGTGAGGAGAAGGGAGAGAGAGAAGAGGGGAGAGAGAAGAAGGATGAGAGAGGAGAAAGGAGAGAGAGGAAAGAGGTGAGGGGAGAGAGAGAGAGGGGAGAGAGAAGAAGGACGAGAGAGGAGAAAGAAGAAAGAGGTGAGGGGAGAGAGAGGACATGGGAGAGAGAGGAAAGAGGCAAGGAGACAGAGAGGTGGGTAGAGAGGGGAGAGGGGAGGGGGTAGAAAATGGAGGGGAGAGAAGGGGAGAAAGTAGAAGGGAGAGAGGCGAGGGGAAAGAGGGGAGGGGAGCGAGAGGAGAGAAGAGAGATGGGAGAGAGGGGAGAGAGTGGAGAGAGGGGAGAAAGGAGAGGAGAAAGAGGCAAGGGGAGAGAGGAGAGGGGAGAGAGGAGAGGGGAGAGAGGAGAGGGGAGAGAGGAAAGAGTAGAGGGGAGAGAGGAGATGGGAGAGAGGAGAAGGGAGAGAGAGGAGTGAGGAGAGGGGAGATAGAGAGGAGAAGGGAGAGAGAGGAGAAGGGAGAGAGAGGAAAGAGGAGAGGGGAGAGATGAGAGGGGAGAGAGAGAGAGGAAAGAACAAGGGGGAGAGAAGAGAGATGGGAGAGAGGGGAGAGAGTGGAGAGAGGGGAGAAAGGAGAGGAGAAAGAGGCAAGGGGAGAGAGGAGAGGGGAGAGAGGAGAGGGAGAGAGGAGAGGGGAGAGAGGAAAGAGTAGAGGGGAGAGAGGAGATGGGAGAGAGGAGAAGGAGAGAGAGGAGTGAGGAGAGGGGAGATAGAGAGGAGAAGGGAGAGAGAGGAGAAGGGAGAGAGAGGAAAGAGGAGAGGGGAGAGATGAGAGGGGAGAGAGAGAGAGGAAAGAACAAGGGGGAGAGAGGAGAAGGGAGAGAGAGGAGTGATTATGAGGGTGAGCGAGGAAAGAGGCGAGGGGAGAGAGGGGAGGAGAGAGGAGCGGGGAAAGAGGGGAGGGGAGAGAGGGGGATAGAGTAGAGGGGGATAGAGTAGAGGGGAGAGAGGAGAGAGGAGAGAGGAGAGAGGAGAGGGGAGGGGAGAGAGAGGAGAGGGATAGAGGGGAGAGGAGAGATGAGAGAGGAAAGAGGAGAACGGAGAGAGGAGAGGGTAGAGGCAGGATAGGGTAGAGAGAGGAGAGGGAAGAGAGAGGAGAGAGGAGAAGGGAGAGGGAAGAGATAGG
>NC_052325.1:8805902-8909883 GCF_016432855.1 Salvelinus namaycush
TCTGGCCAAGGGAGCTGCCACTAACAGTGTCCTCCATCTCTCCTATCCCTATACAGTAGATCTGGCCAAGGGAGCTGCCACCAACAGTGTCCTCCATCTCTCCTATCCCTATACAGTAGATCTGGCCAAGGGAGCTGCCACCAACAGTGTCCTCCATCTCTCCTATCCCTACACAGTAGATCTGGCCAAGGGAGCGCAAACCAACATATATGGTTCTATACATTCAATTACACTGGCGCTCTGTAATGGCATACCATTAATGGAACACAGTAGTGTTTAGGTACCGATAGATTTACCTTCCCTTCAGTGTGACAGTGCTGAATTTAGATGTATATAGATGTATAGAGATTCTCGTGATTTCTCTATGTGCTCAGGTGCATTGGGACAAGTGATGGCTTCATGATGCTGTTCCAATGGAAACTGATCTGGTTCTTACTTACTGCAGACCCTTCTGTTGTTGGTTTCGGACTCTGCTTCTGAGAGATTCAAAATGTATTGGTTGCGTAAACAGATTTGCAGATGTTATCGCAGGTGCAGCGAAATGCTTGTGTTTCTAGCTCCAACAGTACAGTACTACCTAGCAATACATAAAACTTTTTTTTAAATACACCTAATCCAGAATGAATAACTCAATTAAGAATGACCAGAACGAGCAATGTCAGAGACCGGAATTTAAATACTGTGCTTTGCAAAAGTATTCATCCCTCTTGGCGTTTTTCCTATTTTGTTGCATTACAACCTGTCATTTAAATGGATTTGTATTTTGATTTCATGTGATGGACATACACAAAATAGTCCAAATTGATGAAGTGAAATGAAAAAAATTACTTGTTAAAAAAAAAAAATGTAAAACAGAAAAGTGGTGTGTGTGCATATGTATTCACCCCCTTTGCTATGAAGCCCCTAAATAAGATCTGGTGCAACCAATTACCTTCAGAAGTCACACAATTAGTTAAATGAAGTCCACCTGTGTGCAATCTAAGTGTCACATGATCTGTCACATGATCTCAGTATACACCTGTTCTGAAAGGCCCCAGAGTCTGCAACACCACTAAGCAAGGGGCACCAAGCAACCAAGCAAGCGGCACCATGAAGATCAACAAGCTCTTCAAACAAGTCAGGGACAAAGAGACTTGCAGCTGTAATTGCTGCATAAGGTGGCTCTACAAAGTATTGACTTTGGGGGGTTTTTTGTCTTGTCTTATTTCTTTGTCTTGTCTTATTTCTTGTCTGTTTCACAATAATAAATATTTTGCATCTTCAAAGTGGCAGGGATGTTGTGTAAATCAAATTATACAAACCCACAAAAAATCTATTTTAATTCCAGGTTGTAAGGAAACAAAATAGGAAAAATGCCAAGGGGGGTAAATACTTTTGCAAGCCACTGTATATATATATATATTTAATGTATATCAATACAATGGTGTGTTTTGTATGTACACATTATTAAAGTGACCAGTTTTCAATGACTAGAATACAGAATATATACGTATAAAGTGGGTAAAACAGTATGTAAACATTATTAAAGTGACAAGTGTTCAATGACACATAGGGCGCCAGTCTGTAAGATGCAAGGTAGAGTACCAGGTAGTAGCAGGCTAGAATAGTTACTAAGGCCAGTGGGGACTGTTTAACAGTCTGATGGCCTGGGGATAGAAGCAGTTTCTCAGTCTCTCGGTCCCAGCTTTGATGCATCTGTACTGTCTCCACCTTCTGGATTTTAGAGGCAGATGTGGGGTGGGGGCGATTCTCCAACTCTAGTTTGGCTCTATCCTGCTGCATACATGCATTATCCCTTTCAACACTGCCCCTTTAAGATGCCATTCAGATTATTTCATTACCTTTGCAGCAGGAGTGACCCAGATAGCACATAACGCTCTGAGAACCATATGTCCGGCATGACGTTTTAACAGATTTCCTCATGGTTCAATTTAAAGTAAAAATTCTCAGAACGTTCAGAGAATGTTAAGAAATATTTTTCTGTGGGAATTTCAGTACTTCAGTATAATGTTTTATACATATTTCCTCATGCTTCTATTTAAAGTTCTATTAAGTGTTCTGAGCACATTAAGAAAACTTTCCATAAAAAACACAAGAATATTCTAAGAATGTTATTTAAAAACATATACATTACGTTCTCAGCGTCAACAAAATAAGTTGGCTGTGCCCATTAATTGGCCACACCTGATCTTAATGAGTGCTTGTTTCCTTAGAAACGGGTCTGTTTGAAACAAAGATAGAAGTCTCATCATGGATATAACACATTTTAGCATGGACATTGCTATTGGAACTTGCCATCATCCACCATTTTAAAGGTGTCAAGTAGCCAACTGGGAGGGGATTCCTATGGGTTGTAGCCTCAATGGCACTGCCCATGCTGTCACAGACACTATATTGGCACAGATATAAAGATGAGTCCTCTATCTATCTCTATGTTTTGAAAAGACTAAAATGAACAGCTTTGCATGAGTAAAAAAAAACATGGGATGCTAGCTCCATCCTGGTGGTGCAGTGGGAGAATTCCGTGGGTGATTTCCATTGACAGAAGATCATAGGTTCAAATCTCGTTGATGCCGTGCCACAATAAAAATGAAATGTTTTTGCCTTATTAATGCCTTAGCAAATGCATTTCCATGTGTCCTATCTGTGTTTGGAGTTCTAAGCTGTCAGTGTTATTAAGAATGTTATTTAATTACCTTCAAATAACCTATAATTTAGTAAAGCATCCCAGGAAACCATAGTAAAATGTTCTCAGAAGTCCCTGCAACATAAAAATGAACATTCCTAGAACAGGCAAAATGTTCACTTATGTTCTCAGAACGTTTAAAAAATGTTCAGTTTTACCATTCAGGAAACATATGGCTTTGTTCTCAGAACTAATGGGAAACCAAAAATGTGTTTACTCACAACTTCCAAGGAACCAAGTGAGCTGGTTGGGGTCAGTAGATGCAGTACTAGTAGCCTACAGAGCTGACTGTATGAGCAGTGGTTGGCGGTGGGAGCTTTTCTCTGCAGCTCATGGCTAGCTTAATGGTTTCCCATTCTTAGACTTGGCCCTGGCTCTCTCCCTGGTAGACTGGAGCCACTGTGGGAGACATTAGCCCGGGGCTTTGCTTTGCTCCTCTTGTATGAATTTCTCATTGAAATTCCCAAAACGAATTACTATGTCACAGCAGACGAGTCACATGCAATCACATCCTTCATGTAACCACCCCGCTGCTAGTCCATGCTAGTCCACAGCCTCACCTCTCCCATCTTTATAGGGAGTGAGTTCAACATGCTTTCATCACGCAGGGTATCCTCAAGATGCCCTTGTCTATAATGACTAAGAATAAGTCATGATTTGAGCATTGCATGGACATCAGCCATTAGGAAAGGATGGGAAAGGATAACCTGTTAAGAACGGAATCATGGACTGCAGACATAAAAACGGAATTCAACAATATTCAAAAATGTGTTGAACTTAGTAGGGAATCAACTAAATGTATTGAACATGAATTAATTTGCCCAAGTTTTTCATAAGACATGAACAGAATGCATCAGTGATTTGTATTTCCTGTAACTTTTTTGAAGAGGCAACGAGAATGCCCCCGTCTGTGTGTCTGCGGGACTCCCGTCTACCACTTTGTGTAGCCGTTAACGATGAAAAGTCTTCTGGTAGATGGAAAGGCTTTTCACAAAAACCTTCTCAATTAAAATGTTAGCCATGCTTACCTGGCAGAATGACCTCATGATTATTTGCATCAATCCAGTGGGTATTTGTTTCGCAAACTCTACCATCACGTGTGCTACATAAACACCGCTAAACAACAGACTCTTGCTAGGTGCAGGCTGGAAATTAAAGGGTAACAACTTGAAACAAAAATGTACATTTCTCAAAAATGTTCCCAGACCTCAAAAGTGGTCGGTCTCCTGATGTGGTTTAAGCATTGTTGTGGACAAAGAACATCCAATTTAGTTGTCTTTCTATTTAAAAAAGTGTGATTTTGAAAGCGAAAAGTTGAGAAAACAAGGGAAAACAGAAACCTGGAAAAACGAAACAGAGAAAACTAAATTTGTGGAAAAACTAAACGAATCGGGCAAAAAATAAAACAGATTTTATAGGGCCCTACCTGTGAGTTTACCACCACCACTCTCCTAATGGAATGCTCTGCTCCGCTTTGCTGTGCTTACTGTCTATATGGAAATTAAATGCACATCATCCCTGTGAAGTGCAACGTTCTGAGAACGGAAGTGAACATTTTGCCTGTTCTGGGAAAATACATTTTTAGGTTGGAGGTTCTGAGAACATTTTACTATGGTTCCCTGAAAGTTCTCCTGGGAGGTTTTATTAACGTTCTAAGAATGGAAATTAAAGGTTATTTGAAGTTAATGAAATAACGTTCTGAGAACATGTTTCAGTAAGACTTTTAAAAACACTGCTAGCTTAGGTTAACTGTTTTGAACTCCAAGCACAGATTCGAACACATGATTTTCTCCTTCTCTGTCCATGGAATTAGTCCACTGCACCACCAGGACGGAGCTAGCTAAACATTTTATTTTATTTACTCATACAAAGCTGTTCATTTTAGTCTATTTAAACAGACCCCATTTCAAAGGAAACAAGCACTCTTTAAAACTTCTTTGGGCTGCAAGCCCGAAGCCGGGCACAATATGACAACAGCCACTTCAAGTGCAGGGCGCGAAATTCAAAATATATTTTTTAGAAATATTTAACTTTCACACATTAACAAGTCCAATACAGCATATGAAAGATAAACATCTTGTGAATCCAGCCAACATGTCCGATTTTTAAAATGTTTTACAGCGAAAACACACCACCAAATACAAAAAAGGACAGACATTTTTCACAGCACAGGTAGCATGCACAAAGCCAACCTAACTAACCAAGAACCAACCAAACTAACCAAGAAACAACTTCATCAGATGATACAATAAATCTATGTTTTGTTCGAAAAATGTGCATATTTGAGGTGCATATTTGAGGTATAAATCAGTTTTACATTGCAGCTACCATCACAGCTACCGTCACAAATAGGACCGAAGCAGCCAGAGTAATTACAGACACCAACGTCAAATACCTAAATAGTCATCATAAAACATTTCTGAAAAATCGATGTTGTACAGCAAATTAAAGACAAACATCTTGTGAATCCAGCCAATATTTCCGATTTTTTAAGTGTTTTACAGCGAAAACACAATATAGCATTATATTAGCTTACTACAATAGCCTACCACACTACCGCATTCATTCATCAAGGCACGTTAGCGATAGCAATAGGCACGTTAGCGATAGCGAAAAAACCAGCAAAAGATATATAATTTTTGACTAACCTTGATAAGCTTCATCAGATGACAGTCCTATAACATCAGGTTATACATACACTTATGTTATGAGCTGAAATCAGTGGTTATACATTGTGCTAACGTAGCATCTTTTTCCCAGAATGTGCGGATATTTTTATGACACTCAACTATTCTGACCAAATAACTATACATAAACGTTACTAAAAAATACATGTTGTATAGGAAATGATAGATACACTAGTTCTTAATGCAATCGCCGTGTTAGAATACTAAAAATAACTTCATTACGACATCCAGCTTAGTTATAGCGAGAGAGTGCCCAAACTCTGGGCGCAAACTACTAGTACAACATGTTCGACTTATATATGAAATAGCATCATAAAATGGGTCCTACTTTTGACGATCTTCCATCAGAATGTTGTACAAGGGGTCCTTTGTCCAGAACAATCGTTGTTTGGATTTAGAATGTCCTCTTCTCCAGTCAATTAGCACGGAAAGCTAGCAAAGTGGCGCGAAGCTCTCCTTCCTGAACATACGCAGACAAAGCAACACGCCTAACGTCCCGAAAAAATTTCAATAATCGAATAAAACTATATTGAAAAAACATACTTTACGATGATATTGTCACATGTATCAAATAAAATCAAAGCCGGAGATATTAGTCGTCTATAACGACAGCTTATCAGAAGGCAATACCAGGTCCCTTCTCGCGCTCTCCAGAAAACAGGAAACGTGTCGACATCTAGTGGAAGACGTATGAAGTGCATGTATACTGATATATATCAAGGACATTTATAGGCAGGCCCTAGAACAAGAGCATCGATTTCAGATTTTCCACTTCCCGTCAGGAAGTTTGCTGCAAAATGAGTTCTGTTTTACTCACAGATATAATTCAAATGGTTTTAGAAACTAGAGAGTGTTTTCTATCCAATAGTAATAATAATATGCATATTGTACGAGCAAGAATTGAGTACGAGGCCGTTTGAAATGGGCACCTTTTATCCGGGCTACTCAATACTGCCCCTGCAGCCCAAAGAGGTTTAAGATAGAGAGAGTTTTGTTGATGCTGATAACGGAATGTATATCTTTGAACGTTAATTATGTTTTTTTGTGTTTTTTATGGAAAGTTTTCTTTATGTACTGAGAACATGACTTTAACTAGAACCCTGAGGAAACCTGTAGAAAACATTATACTGAAGTACTGAAATTCCCACTGAAGAACGTTGTTTCATTTTCATTTCATTTTATTTGACTTTTATTTAACTAGACAAGTCAATTAAGAACAAATGCTTATTTACAACGACGGGCCTCCTGCGGGGACGGGGGCTGTGGTTAAAAATAAATAAATAGGACAAAACACACATCACGACAAGAGAGACACCACAACACTTCATAAAGAGCGACCTAAGACAACACTGCATGGCAGCAGCACATGACAACAACATGGTAGCAACTAGAGGTCGACCGATTAATCGGAATGGACGATTAATTAGGGCCTATTTCAAGTTTTCATAACAATCAGAAATCTGTATTTTTGGACACCGATTTGGCCGTTTTTTTTTTTTTTTTACACCTTTATTTAACGAGGCAAGTCAGTTAAGAACACATTCTTATCTTCAATGACGTCCTCGGAACGGTGGGTTAACTGCCTTGTTCAGGGGCAGAACGACAGATTTTTACCTTGTCAGCTCGGGGATTCAATCTTGCAAACTTACAGTTAACTAGTCCAACGCTCTAACCACCTGCCTCTCATTGCACTCCACGAGGAGCCTGCCTGTTACGCGAATGCAGTAAGAAGCCAAGGTAAGTTGCAAGCTAGCATTAAACTTATCTTATAAAAAACAATCAATCAATCAATCATAATCACTAGTTAACTACACATGGTTGATGATATTACTAGTTTATCTAGCGTGTCCTGCGTTGCATATAATCGATGCGGTGCGCATTCGCGGAAAAAGGACTGTCGTTGCTCCAACGTGTACCTAACCATAAACATCAATGCATTTCTTAAAATCAATACACAGAAGTATATATTTTTAAACCTGCATATTTAGCTAAAAGAAATCCAGGTTAACAGGCAATATTAACCAGGTGAAATTGTGTCACTTCTCTTGCGTTCATTGCACGCAGAGTCAGGGTATATGCGATAATAATAAACGTTTTGTTTTCGAAATGATAGTTTCTGGATGAGACCATATTAATGACCAAAGGCTCGTATTTCTGTGTGTTATGTTATAATTAAGTCTATGATTTGATATTTGATAGAGCAGTCTGACTGAGCGATGGTTGCCAGCAGCAGGCTCGTAAGCATTCATTCAAACAGCACTTTCATGCGTTTTGCCAGCAACTCTTCACTGTGCTTCAAGCATTGCGCTGTTTATGACTTCAAGCCTATCAACTCCCGAGATTAGGCTGGTGTAACCGATGTGAAATGGCTAGCTAGTTAGCGGGGTGCGCGCTAATAGCGTTTCAAACGTCACTCGCTCTGAGACTTGGAGTAGTTGTTCCCCTTGCTCTGCATGGGTAACGCTGCTTCGAGGGTGGCTGTTGTCAATGTGTTCCTCGTTTGAGCCCAGGTAGGAGCGAGGAGAGGGACGGAAGCTATACTGTTACACTGGCAATACTAAAGTGCCTATAAGAACATCCAATAGTCAAAGGTATATGGAATACAAATGGTATAGAGAGAAATAGTCCTAAGAATACTATATTAACTACAACCTAAAACCTCTTACCTTGGAATATTGAAGTCTCATGTTAAAAGGAACCACCAGCTTTCATATGTTCTCATGTTCTGAGCAAGGAACTTAAACGTTAGCTTTTTTACATGGCACATATTGCACTTTTACTTTCTTCTCCAACACTTTGTTTTTGCATTATTTAAACCAAATTGAACATGTTTCATTATTTACTTGAGGCTAAATTGATTTTTATTGATGTATTATATTAAGTTAAAGTAAGTGTTCATTCAGTATTGTTGTAATTGTCATTATTACAAATACATTTTAAAAAATCGTCCGATTAATCGGTATCGGCTTTTTTGGTCCTCCAATAATCGGTATCGGTATCGGCGTTAAAAAATCCTAATCGGTCGACCTCTAGTAGCAACACAACATGGCAGCAGCACAAAAATTGTACAAACATTATTGGGTACACACAACAGCACAAAGGGAAAAAGGTAGAGACAACAATACATCACACAAAGCAGCCACAACTGTCAGTAAGAGTATCCATGATTGAGTCTGAATGGTTTTTGCAGCTCGCTACAGTCGCTAGCTGCAGTGAACTGAAAACAGGAGCAACCCAGGGATATGTGTGCTTTGGGGACCTTTATCAAAATTTGACAGGCAGAACAAGCGTTGTATGTGGAGGATGATGTCTGCAGTAGGTATCTCAGATAGAGGAGAGTGAAGCCTAAGAGTGAGGCCTTGCGTCGGGTATACTGAGATGACCAGTGTACAGAGTAGTATAGAGTGCAGTGATGTGTCCTATAAGGAGCATTGGTAGCAAATCTGCTGGCCGAATGGTAAAGAACATCTAGCCGCTCAAGAGCACCCTTACCTGCCGATCTATAAATTACATCTCCGTAATCCAACATGGGTAGGATGGTCATCTGAATCAGGGTTTGTTTGGCAGCTGGGGTGAAGGCTGAGCGATTACTATAGAGGAAACCAAGTCAAGATTTAACCTTAGTCTGCAGCTTAGATATGTGCTGAGAGAAGGGCACTGTACCATATATCCATACTCCCAAGTACTTGTATGAGGTGACTACCTCAAGCTGTAAACCCTCAGAGGTAGTAATCACACCGGTGGGGAGAGGGGCATTCTTCTTACCGAACCACGAGCCCTTTGTTTTGGAGGTGTTCAGATCCAGGTAAATGGCAGAGAAAGCTTGTTGGACACTAAGAAAGCTTTGTTGTAGAGTGTTTAACACAGAATCTTGGGAGGGGTTAGCAAAGTATAAGACTGTATCATCTGCATATAAATGGATGAGAGAGCTTCCTACTGCCTGAGCTATGTTGTTGATGTAAATTGAGAAGAGTGTGGGGCCTAGGATTGAGCCTTGGGGTACTGCCTTGGTGACAAGCAGTGGCTGAAACAGCAGATGTTCTGACTTTATACACTGCACTCTTTGAGAGAGGGATGCACGATATATCAGTGAGCATATCGGAATCGGACGATATTAGTTAAACATTTTAACATCGGCATCAGCCCGATTTCTAGTTTAATTAACGGCGGTGTGCAAAACCGATGTCAAAGCTGACGTGCATACGTATATAACGTAGGTAGATGACGTAGTAACGCCACAATACAGCACTACAGAGAACATAAGCATAAAAATACTAAGCGCACACTTCCAACAACTAAATAAGTTCAAGTTGTGCAGTCATTTGAAAGAGTAAGAACATTTCAGCGAGACAACGCAAAGGCGAAATCCATTAACGCCAAGATAATGGGATTCATTATGCTACTTGCTATGGGCGTCACGACTGACATTTGGACCAGCGATGTCAGCTCCATGAGCATGTTGAGTCTGACAGCACAGTGGGTCGACGAGGATTTCATACTGACGACAGCCGATTTGCATGCTCAAGAATGTGCTGGTTCTCGTACCGCTGCTGCCATTTCAATGGCATTTGAGAACATGTTTTGAAACTTGAAAACATGAACACACTCCTAGCGCTATTCGAACAACTGACTCGAGAAATAAGCTAATCAACTGCGTCTACAGCAGACGTGATACCCTCTGTCATGGCATTGAAACACCTGCTAAACAAAACTGCCGACACACCGTGGGGTTAGAATTTGCAAAAGTACTCTACTCGAGGCTGTGAACAAGCGATTTGGTGGTATTCTCTCTAAGCCTCTTTACTGTGTCGCCATCATGCTCTATGCTAGGTACAAGGATCGCTACTTTGATGCAGAAAAGAAACAGGGAACGTGAAATGTTACATACACAGCTAGACAAGATGGAAACGGACAAAGTGACAGTGCGCACTGAGGAAGAGCGGCCACGGACAGACAGAGCTGAAACTCCACTGCTTGACATGTATGATAAAATCCTGGTTGAGAATTAAATGACTGAACAAATGAACAACGAAACAGCACAGCAAGTAAGTGAAAGAAATAGGTTTTGATTATGTTTTACTGATAATGGGAACATATGTAAATGACAACAAAATAACTTTTTGGGAAGTGTGGTGTGTGTAACCTTTATTTAACTTCTTGACGCACGGATTCCTTTAGCGGGATCATTTTCGTAAACAACCGGTGAATTGCAGAGCGCCAAATTTAAAAGAAATACTAAAAATATTTATAATCATGAAATCACAAGTGAAATATACCAAAACAGCTTGGCTTAGCTTGTTGTTAATCCACCTATCGCGTCAGATATGCTTTACAGCGAAAGCAATCCAAGCGTTTGTGAGTTTATCAATCACTAGACAAAACAGTAAGAACAGCTAGCCGCAAATTAGCTTGGTCACGAAAGTCAGAAAAGCAATAAAATGAATCACTTACCTTTGATGATCTTCGGATGTTTGCACTCACGAGACTCCCAGTTACACAATAAATGTTATTTTTGTTCGATAAAGATTAGTTTTATAACCAAAAACCGCCATTTGGTTTGCGCGTTATGTTCAGAAAACCACAGGCTCGTTCCGGTCCTGAAGGGCAGATGAAAATTCCAAAAAGTATCCGTAATGTTCGTAGAAACATGTCAAACGTTTTTTATAATCAATCCTCAGGTTGTTTTTAACATACATAATCGATAATATTTCAACCGGACGGTAAACTATTCAATAAAGGAGAGAAAGAAAATGTCGAGCTACAACTCTCGGGCGCATGAACTAATCAAAGGACACCTGACGCGTTTTGATAAATCTCGCTAATTTTTCAAAATCAAAGCTTGAACCTATGTCTAAAGCCTGGTCACAGCCTGAGGAAGCCATTGGAAAATGAATCTGGTTGATACCCCTTTAAATGGAGGATGGGCAAGCAATGGAACAGGGATTCTTTCAAATAAAAGGCACTTCCGGGTTGGATTTCCTCAGGTTTTCGCCTGCAAAATCAGTTCTGTTATACTCACAGACAATATTTTGACAGTTTTGGAAACTTTAGAGAGTTTTCTATCCTAATCAATTATATGCATATTCTAGCATCTGGGCCTGAGAAATAGTCTGTTTACCTTGGGAACGTTATTTTTCCAAACATAAAAATAGTGCCCCCTAGCTGAAAGAGGTTAACTAGGCAAGTCAGTTAAGAACAAATTCTTATTTAGAATGACGGCCTACCCTGCCGCCATATGGGACTCCCAATCACGGCCGGATGTGATACAGCCTGGATTCAAACCAGGGACTGTAGTGACGCCTCTTGCACTGAGATGCAGTGCCTTAGACGTCTATGTGTGTGTTAACTATTTAACTGTACTAGAATGCTTAAAAGGCCGCTAAACTTTTTAAATATCTGTATCGGCCAAAAATGTCATATCGGTGCAAAACCCAGGCCAAAAACCCCTCAGAGTTTCTTAACCTGTTTGGGCTGCAGGGGCAGTATTGAGTAGCCGGATAAAAGGTGCCCATTTCAAAAGGCCTCGTACTCAATTCTTGCTCGTACAATATGCATATTATTATTACTATTGGATAGAAAACACTCTCTAGTTTCTAAAACCGTTTGAATTATATCTGTGAGTAAAACAGAACTCATTTTGCAGCAAACTTCCTGACAGGAAGTGGAAAATCTGAAATCGATGCTCTCTTCTAGGGGCTGCCTATTAAGGTCCTTGATATTTATTAGTTTAGATGCACTTCATATGTCTTCCACTAGATGTCGACAAGGAGTGAGAGAAGAAATGGAGTGTTAACTTGATCTGGGCTCGCATAATAGCTCTTGGCATGACGTGTCACCAGTTTCCTGTTTTCTGGAGAGCGCGCGAAGGGACCTGGATTTGCCTTCTGTACAGCTGTCGTTATAGACGACTAATATCTCCGGCTTTGATTTTATTTGATACATGTGACAATATCATCGTAAAGTATGTTTTTTCAATATAGTTTCATTAGATTATTGACATTTTTTCGTGACGTTAGGCGTGTTGCGTTGTGTGCCTGTCAAGTTTTGACCTCTTTCTTGTGCAATTCCCCACTTGAAAAGGACAGTCCCTCCACATGAAGATTTTAACTGGATTTCACTCAATAAACAGCCATGGAATCAGTTGTTTGTCTTTTATTTACCATTCTTTGGTTGGCAGTAAACAGGTGAAAAACCTCAAAAAGAGATGACAAATATAAGTTATTATTTGAGTTGACAGCCTAATTAAATACACAAAATTATCCACATTCACCTCAGATAAACACATTTCTGCCATTATAAAATACAAGGTTTCCACTTTTAAGCAAATGTTTCCCAAAATAGAAACCCACCATTTTTAATCAAAAGAGCAGAATCAGTATATTTTTATCTAAATTTGCATTTTAGCCAAATACATTCAAAATATTTTTAGTAGTAAAACATTACATTTATTTTCTAATCAGTAGTTTTAAGCAGACAAATCTTACATCTTTTAGCCAAAGATTTTTTAGACTATACATTTGTTACTGAATTAAGAACTTGGTTTACTAAGATTTCTACAAAGTTTAAATTACTTTTAACCATTTCAAACAAGTTCTATCAACAATGAATTTGGCTCTTCTTACTTTTCCTTTATACCCCACAAACATTTGAAGTTATAAATACCACTGCAAAAAGTCCTATCAAAGTTAAGAGTTAAGCGTCTGTGTTTTCCAGAGTATCATTAGCAGTGCACTGCTTAAGTCAGTCTAACCAAACATGGCCAATATGGCGCTTACCGGCTGTCTTTCACAGTTTTGTGGAGGGCTTGGACTTGCACAGTCACCTTGATCACATAGATGAAGTTTCCTTGGTCTTGTGGTGCTATAAATGCTCCTTTCACTGCGTTCTAAAGACAACAGCAGAGCCAGGTGCTGGCACGCCCAGATTGCCTGGAAGATTTGTTCCACCTGGTTCACCACTGATTGAAGGAGGAGGAGTTTCACCACTGAGCAGCTCCCAGGCAGTTTGTCAGCACACCTCCCACTCAATCTTCCCACGGGAACCGATGGAAAGATTGTAAATCAGCACCTACATACTGCCGGTCAGCTCCGAGTTTGATCCTCAACTGGTAGCAAGACAACCAGGCGTCGAACATCTCTGTGCAGGACTGTGGTTTGCGTAGCTTCTTTCAGGACTTTGGCCGATGGCCGGTTTAGTGTGGGTTTTGTGACAGGAAGGCAGGAGCTTTGGACCACTTTGACGTTCACGTCTCGAACAATGCCCTTAGCATCTGGATTAACGCTCACCACCCGTCCTAGCTTGAATTGGCCCCTCACTGCATTTTGGTCACACAACCAGACAATATCTCCGACAGCAACGTTGCGATATGAAGTGTGCCATTTACTTCTGAGAAATAAGTTTGGGCCGGCAAGCTGGCTCCAAGACCTCCAGAACTTGTTGACCTGGTTCTGCATCTCTCTGAGTCTCTTGTAAGGGTAGTTCGCAAAGTCAAATGTTCCGATCTCACCGCTTGGAGAGGCTCGTTTCTTGATGTCATCTTTGACAAGGTACGGTCCGAAGAGGTCGACTGTAGTGAACTCGAACGGAGCTGCAGGTGTGGTTCTTTCAGCAGGTAAGTCAGCCATTACCTGTTCGCACCTTCTTGCTCTTGACTTTTTGCAGAAAAGGCAGTTATCCACTACTTTTTGGGAAATTTTTCTTCCTTGGATGACCCAGGCTTTCCTCCTCATTTTCAGCAGGGTTGCAGCCACACCTTCATGACCCTCATCGTGCGCCTCCCGTGCCAATAAAGTAGAGACCCATGCATTGAAAGGCAGAAGGGGAACTGCAGCGCCATCCTCCCTGAAGCCATGGATTCTCCCACCGCAGACTAGTAACCCAGATTCTGGCTCTCTGTACACAACCAAGCGGTCCGTAGTGGTAGTTGGGAACGTCACCCCCTCTTGAGCAGCAAGATAGATGTCTCTTATTGCCTCTTGACGTTCTGTGGCGGTGATAACTCCTTTTGTGGGAATCGCCTCCCACTTTGGGGTCTCGATGGACTTTGTTGCAGATCTAAACTTTCTGGCGGCTCTCCAGATAAAAGCAACAGTCTTGATTAGACACTTTAGGCTACTAAAGCGCCTCTCATCCAGCAAGTTTAGGACAGCTGCACCAGCAGGAAATCGTCCCACAAGACTTGGAAGACTTCTTTTCGCTTGGGCTCTGGTGAGTGCTGCCACAAATGACTTCTTTTGCATATTGTTAATGCTCTCTCGAGCTGTCACAGACACATCTTTTGACGACATAATTGGCCAATCGCTCTCTGGAAGATATAGAAACTCTGGCCCTTGCTGCCACTCTGAATGGGCATCAAGTTCCTTTGGCCCAGCTCCTCGAGTGATAATGTTGGCTATGTTGAGTGGTCCAGGGATCCACCACCAGTCCTGTAGCCGTGTGCTCTCTTGGATCTCTCCAATTCTATTAGCGAAGAAAGTCTGAAATCCATAGCTTTCTCGCTGGATAGCTCCAAGAACAGTCTGACTGTCTAACAAATGGTACCACCTTTTTATCTGGATCTGGGTATGCTGTTCAAAGTACTTTTTCAGGCGGCTTGCAAAGACTGCACCGCAAAGTTCTGCTTTGACTGCATCCCCCTTCTGGTCTAGTGGTGTCAGCTTTGCTTTTGACTCCACTAGTCAAATTGTTAATTGTTTGTTGCAGTTCCACCGCAGGTAGAGGACAGCACCATAGGAGCTTTCACTGCCATCTGAAAAAGTGACAGCGACTGGTTCAGTTGTTGCCTTTGGTGGAGTAAGAGCTCTTGGGAACATTACTTTGCTTAGCTGGACGTACTCCTCAAAAATTCCAATTGCATCTTTGCGGAGCTCATCCGACAGCGGAAGGTCCCATGTGTCCTTGACCATGCTGCACTTTGATTTTGCCTCTTGGAATGCCCTTCGGACCAAGATAGCCCCTCTTTGCTTTGATGGCGTTGTCAGGCCAACTGGGTCGTACAAACCAGCAACTTGACTCAGCAGTTCACGTCTTGTCAGCGGGTCTGGTGTCTGTGCTCGTACTTCTTCTAGCAGTAAGTCTTGCCCAAGTCTCATCTTTTTCTTCCGCCTGGAGAAGTTGACCCTCACCATGACATGCAACATGTCTTCATCCACAATGTAGCCGAGACCGAGCGCCTTGTTGTCTTCCTCCTTAAGCTGATTTGGCAGGACAACAATATTTGGTGATGCCTTTTCTCTTTCTCCTTTATTTTGGCCTGAGAAGACCCAAGGCTTCAGTGCAAACCCTCCTGCTTTTAGAATCAGCTCCACATTCTTTGTGATGACTTCGAGTTTTTCACGGCAGTTGTGGGATGTCAAGATGTCATCGACGTAGCTGTGCTCATGTAATACTTGGCATTCATCTGTGAGGTGGCTGAATTGAGGCAGGTTAGCCGTCTCCCTCATGGCCAGTTGTGCTATGCACCCTGCTGGCTTGTCCCCGATATTCACTCTGGTTATGGCGTATTGTTCCACCTCATCGCCCTCTGAATCCCGCCACAAGAACCGGTGTAGATGGACTTTCCTCTCCTCGAGCCACACAGAATTGTACATTTTTCTGATGTCTCCTAGAGCGGCATAGGAGCCTTGGCGGAACTTGAGGAGGACAGCTCGAATCGGATTGAGAACGTCAGGGCCTTTCATCAGAAGGTCATTGAGACTTTGGCCTTTGTACTTCTGACTGCTGTTCCAGACAAGTCTTACCGGAGTTGTAACAGAGTGGGGGTTGGGTGCGATAAGATGACTAATATACCAGACAGGTCCATTCCAGTTGGTTAGATCCTCTTTGGTCAGCTTTCTTGCAGCCCGGCGGTCAACCATTTCGTGGACTTGAGCACCATAGGCTTTTTTCCACTGCGGTTCTTTGGCGAGCTGTCTCTCTGTTCTGAGAAAGGTTGCCTCCACTGCTTTTATGTTGTTTGGCAATGTAGATGGGTCAATGAGCCATGGATACCTTGCATGCCAGTGTGGACTATCACTGTGGTCATCAGCACCAACATAAGTCAGGCCACCCTTAACAACTTCCAGCTCCCTTTCTTCGGCCAGAGTCATTTCTTTGCCACCAAGTTGACAACTGCCGCAGCGACATCCTCCACATTTTGGGGTGCAGGGGGCGCCAATGCTATCCCATCTGCACCACTCAATAAAATCCCGAGTGGAAATAGCAGAATAAGAAGACTTGATGGTAGGTTTGGCGCAGATATGTTCTTCATACAACAATGCTGCTGTTCTCATGGATCTGGCGAAGTGCGCTCTGGACTGGTGTGCTGTAACTGTAGCCTCTTCAAACAGACCAGGGTGTATCCCTGCAATTGTCTTTCCCAATGGCCCATCCCATAGTACAAGGTCCCCAACGGTGCGTATTTTCTGTGGGACCAGTCGCCCTTCCTTATGGCTTATCAAAAGCTGTATCTGTCTTGGTCTAACAAGTTCATTTTGGGGGACATCTGGAAAGAATTTTTGGAGTCTTTTGGCTGTCACATGTTTGTGAATCTCTGCAATGCTGTCCAAACCATAGCAGAGGAGTTGGTGGGATCTGACATTGCCTTGCTCTGTGCGGACCCGGATCTTTAGGAGGTACCGTTTTGTGGTGACTTGAGCTTTCATTCCTCCCACACCATGGACAACAAGGGTTATGGCTTCACTTCTAAGGTTCAAACGATCAGCTGCATCATGAGTTATATAGTTTGTATCCGATGCCAGGTCGATCAAAGTCCCAACTTTTTGTCCTGCATTGGCCGTGACCTCTAAGAGCATCATGATGACTGGCCACTCCACTATTCCATTCTCTGCTAGAAGACTGGGTTGGTTGGACACAAGAGAGGTTCTGGCTATAGTGTTGCAAAAGGCATTGCAACACTTCTCTGCAAGTTTAGGTGAGAGACTTTTAATGAACTCTTCTTGGGCTTGGGTATAACGCTCTCTTGTGTCACCTCCCACTTTGCTGTTATTGGACCTCTGGACGACATTCCCTTTGGATGTACCAGCTCTCGGGCAGAGGTAATAGTGGTGTTCTGCAGCACGCTGTTCTATGCAGTCTGGCCTCCTGCACAGAAACTCTGATTTACAATAGTCACCTTCCTTGTGAATCTCCAGGCATCTTTTGCAGGCTCCCAGCTTCCTGACAGCATCTCTTTTCTCTGACAGCTTAAGCGTGCGAAACTTTTGGCAGAAATATAGCCTTTTCTTATGCTTGCAGTCTCCGCAGACCACACATCCTTGAGCCTGGTCACTTAGTTGGGTGGAGGTTCTGGTTCGAGCTTGCCGAGGTTCAGATTTCGGTTTTGGTTCCTCCTCTCTCAGTTGGTCCAGCTTCTCATAGATGGCTTCTTGACCTTGAAGAAACTTGTGGAGGTAGTCAAATCGCTTGTCTTCTTCAGCTTCATCACCTTTGCCAGCTACATGAAGAAGCCATTCCTTCTTCAGGCCATCAGGAAGTTTACTCTCTATTGTCTTTGTTACAATAGGGTTCTTTATAGCACCGGTCTTGCCAAGCTCGTTCAGATCGACCAGGGCTTTTTCTACTGATTGGATAAGCTCAACAATCCTCCTGGGCTGGTTACCTTTAACTGCTTGGAGTCTTTGGAGCTCTTCTACTATCTCAAGGGCTATAGTTGTCTTATTTCCAAAGCGGTTCTCCAAGACCCGGAAAACCTCCTCAGCAGTTGTGTAAGTTGTAAGGTGAAGGTCTCGTATGGTCTTCTCATCCACACTGTCGAGAAGTTGGAACTTTTTAACCTCTCTGGATCCAGTAGGTTCTCCCTGCATCTGGAGCGCTTCCCAGTCTTTTTTCCACCGGTGAAACTCTCGGCGGATGCCAGAAAACTTTGGGAGGGCAGCAGGCTTTAATTTAATTGCTGGTGTGGCCACAGAACTGTTTGAAGTAGTACTCAATCTGCTGGTTTCTCCTCTAACGTGTGCCCCTGTAAAGTCTGCTTGTCTTATTGTGAGATTTGGCAGGATAGTTTCAAGGTCTTTGATACGACTCTGGAAATGTTGTTGCTCTGCTGGGGGGGCCCAGCACTTCCAATGTTTATGCACCTCCTTCGCAGCCTTCACAAGTTTCTCTAGTTGTCCGATCATGAAGAGATATGCATCTGGGTTTTTACTTGGGTCCACAGCTCCCACGTTTTCTGCTTGCGACTCTGCTGTTGTAATTGCTTGTGTCAGTTCATATTCCCCGAAATTGGCCCACAATGTCTTTTGTATGAGGTCCTTTAGCTCTTGCAGTTTTTTCTCACACTCATTGGCTGTTTTGACCAAGTCAGACTTCTGCTGCTCGCTCAACTCCTCTGCATCAGAGTTTTCTTCAATACATTGCCCCTCTACATCATCGTTGGCTTCCAGGACTTTGCCAGCTTCTGCAGTGAGCTTCCTAAAATTGTCTCTGAGCTCCTCTTCTGACATCATTGTATGCATTCGTAGCACATTATTGGCCAGACGGGAAAACTGACGCTTCGCTGATGTCCTTGCGGTCTTTAGCTGCTCCACCAGTAATGAATCAGCCATTTCAATCACAGCAGCAGGCGGGAACAGTCTTTACTTGTCTCTCTGGACACGTGTGGTCATTTTTCTGGTCCTTTTCCAGTCTTGAGCCACGGTTTTTTCACTGTCAAGTTTTGACCTCTTTCTTGTGCAATTCCCCACTTGAAAAGGACAGTCCCTCCACATGAAGATTTTAACTGGATTTCACTCAATAAACAGCCATGGAATCAGTTGTTTGTCTTTTATTTACCATTCTTTGGTTGGCAGTAAACAGGTGAAAAACCTCAAAAAGAGATGACAAATATAAGTTATTATTTGAGTTGACAGCCTAATTAAATACACAAAATTATCCACATTCACCTCAGATAAACACATTTCTGCCATTATAAAATACAAGGTTTCCACTTTTAAGCAAATGTTTCCCAAAATAGAAACCCACCATTTTTAATCAAAAGAGCAGAATCAGTATATTTTTATCTAAATTTGCATTTTAGCCAAATACATTCAAAATATTTTTAGTAGTAAAACATTACATTTATTTTCTAATCAGTAGTTTTAAGCAGACAAATCTTACATCTTTTAGCCAAAGATTTTTTAGACTATACATTTGTTACTGAATTAAGAACTTGGTTTACTAAGATTTCTACAAAGTTTAAATTACTTTTAACCATTTCAAACAAGTTCTATCAACAATGAATTTGGCTCTTCTTACTTTTCCTTTATACCCCACAAACATTTGAAGTTATAAATACCACTGCAAAAAGTCCTATCAAAGTTAAGAGTTAAGCGTCTGTGTTTTCCAGAGTATCATTAGCAGTGCACTGCTTAAGTCAGTCTAACCAAACATGGCCAATATGGCGCTTACCGGCTGTCTTTCACAGTTTTGTGGAGGGCTTGGACTTGCACAGTCACCTTGATCACATAGATGAAGTTTCCTTGGTCTTGTGGTGCTATAAATGCTCCTTTCACTGCGTTCTAAAGACAACAGCAGAGCCAGGTGCTGGCACGCCCAGATTGCCTGGAAGATTTGTTCCACCTGGTTCACCACTGATTGAAGGAGGAGGAGTTTCACCACTGAGCAGCTCCCAGGCAGTTTGTCAGCACACCTCCCACTCAATCTTCCCACGGGAACCGATGGAAAGATTGTAAATCAGCACCTACATACTGCCGGTCAGCTCCGAGTTTGATCCTCAACTGGTAGCAAGACAACCAGGCGTCGAACATCTCTGTGCAGGACTGTGGTTTGCGTAGCTTCTTTCAGGACTTTGGCCGATGGCCGGTTTAGTGTGGGTTTTGTGACAGGAAGGCAGGAGCTTTGGACCACTTTGACGTTCACGTCTCGAACAATGCCCTTAGCATCTGGATTAACGCTCACCACCCGTCCTAGCTTGAATTGGCCCCTCACTGCATTTTGGTCACACAACCAGACAATATCTCCGACAGCAACGTTGCGATATGAAGTGTGCCATTTACTTCTGAGAAATAAGTTTGGGCCGGCAAGCTGGCTCCAAGACCTCCAGAACTTGTTGACCTGGTTCTGCATCTCTCTGAGTCTCTTGTAAGGGTAGTTCGCAAAGTCAAATGTTCCGATCTCACCGCTTGGAGAGGCTCGTTTCTTGATGTCATCTTTGACAAGGTACGGTCCGAAGAGGTCGACTGTAGTGAACTCGAACGGAGCTGCAGGTGTGGTTCTTTCAGCAGGTAAGTCAGCCATTACCTGTTCGCACCTTCTTGCTCTTGACTTTTTGCAGAAAAGGCAGTTATCCACTACTTTTTGGGAAATTTTTCTTCCTTGGATGACCCAGGCTTTCCTCCTCATTTTCAGCAGGGTTGCAGCCACACCTTCATGACCCTCATCGTGCGCCTCCCGTGCCAATAAAGTAGAGACCCATGCATTGAAAGGCAGAAGGGGAACTGCAGCGCCATCCTCCCTGAAGCCATGGATTCTCCCACCGCAGACTAGTAACCCAGATTCTGGCTCTCTGTACACAACCAAGCGGTCCGTAGTGGTAGTTGGGAACGTCACCCCCTCTTGAGCAGCAAGATAGATGTCTCTTATTGCCTCTTGACGTTCTGTGGCGGTGATAACTCCTTTTGTGGGAATCGCCTCCCACTTTGGGGTCTCGATGGACTTTGTTGCAGATCTAAACTTTCTGGCGGCTCTCCAGATAAAAGCAACAGTCTTGATTAGACACTTTAGGCTACTAAAGCGCCTCTCATCCAGCAAGTTTAGGACAGCTGCACCAGCAGGAAATCGTCCCACAAGACTTGGAAGACTTCTTTTCGCTTGGGCTCTGGTGAGTGCTGCCACAAATGACTTCTTTTGCATATTGTTAATGCTCTCTCGAGCTGTCACAGACACATCTTTTGACGACATAATTGGCCAATCGCTCTCTGGAAGATATAGAAACTCTGGCCCTTGCTGCCACTCTGAATGGGCATCAAGTTCCTTTGGCCCAGCTCCTCGAGTGATAATGTTGGCTATGTTGAGTGGTCCAGGGATCCACCACCAGTCCTGTAGCCGTGTGCTCTCTTGGATCTCTCCAATTCTATTAGCGAAGAAAGTCTGAAATCCATAGCTTTCTCGCTGGATAGCTCCAAGAACAGTCTGACTGTCTAACAAATGGTACCACCTTTTTATCTGGATCTGGGTATGCTGTTCAAAGTACTTTTTCAGGCGGCTTGCAAAGACTGCACCGCAAAGTTCTGCTTTGACTGCATCCCCCTTCTGGTCTAGTGGTGTCAGCTTTGCTTTTGACTCCACTAGTCAAATTGTTAATTGTTTGTTGCAGTTCCACCGCAGGTAGAGGACAGCACCATAGGAGCTTTCACTGCCATCTGAAAAAGTGACAGCGACTGGTTCAGTTGTTGCCTTTGGTGGAGTAAGAGCTCTTGGGAACATTACTTTGCTTAGCTGGACGTACTCCTCAAAAATTCCAATTGCATCTTTGCGGAGCTCATCCGACAGCGGAAGGTCCCATGTGTCCTTGACCATGCTGCACTTTGATTTTGCCTCTTGGAATGCCCTTCGGACCAAGATAGCCCCTCTTTGCTTTGATGGCGTTGTCAGGCCAACTGGGTCGTACAAACCAGCAACTTGACTCAGCAGTTCACGTCTTGTCAGCGGGTCTGGTGTCTGTGCTCGTACTTCTTCTAGCAGTAAGTCTTGCCCAAGTCTCATCTTTTTCTTCCGCCTGGAGAAGTTGACCCTCACCATGACATGCAACATGTCTTCATCCACAATGTAGCCGAGACCGAGCGCCTTGTTGTCTTCCTCCTTAAGCTGATTTGGCAGGACAACAATATTTGGTGATGCCTTTTCTCTTTCTCCTTTATTTTGGCCTGAGAAGACCCAAGGCTTCAGTGCAAACCCTCCTGCTTTTAGAATCAGCTCCACATTCTTTGTGATGACTTCGAGTTTTTCACGGCAGTTGTGGGATGTCAAGATGTCATCAACGTAGCTGTGCTCATGTAATACTTGGCATTCATCTGTGAGGTGGCTGAATTGAGGCAGGTTAGCCGTCTCCCTCATGGCCAGTTGTGCTATGCACCCTGCTGGCTTGTCCCCGATATTCACTCTGGTTATGGCGTATTGTTCCACCTCATCGCCCTCTGAATCCCGCCACAAGAACCGGTGTAGATGGACTTCCCTCTCCTCGAGCCACACAGAATTGTACATTTTTCTGATGTCTCCTAGAGCGGCATAGGAGCCTTGGCGGAACTTGAGGAGGACAGCTCGAATCGGATTGAGAACGTCAGGGCCTTTCATCAGAAGGTCATTGAGACTTTGGCCTTTGTACTTCTGACTGCTGTTCCAGACAAGTCTTACCGGAGTTGTAACAGAGTGGGGGTTGGGTGCGATAAGATGACTAATATACCAGACAGGTCCATTCCAGTTGGTTAGATCCTCTTTGGTCAGCTTTCTTGCAGCCCGGCGGTCAACCATTTCGTGGACTTGAGCACCATAGGCTTTTTTCCACTGCGGTTCTTTGGCGAGCTGTCTCTCTGTTCTGAGAAAGGTTGCCTCCACTGCTTTTATGTTGTTTGGCAATGTAGATGGGTCAATGAGCCATGGATACCTTGCATGCCAGTGTGGACTATCACTGTGGTCATCAGCACCAACATAAGTCAGGCCACCCTTAACAACTTCCAGCTCCCTTTCTTCGGCCAGAGTCATTTCTTTGCCACCAAGTTGACAACTGCCGCAGCGACATCCTCCACATTTTGGGGTGCAGGGGGCGCCAATGCTATCCCATCTGCACCACTCAATAAAATCCCGAGTGGAAATAGCAGAATAAGAAGACTTGATGGTAGGTTTGGCGCAGATATGTTCTTCATACAACAATGCTGCTGTTCTCATGGATCTGGCGAAGTGCGCTCTGGACTGGTGTGCTGTAACTGTAGCCTCTTCAAACAGACCAGGGTGTATCCCTGCAATTGTCTTTCCCAATGGCCCATCCCATAGTACAAGGTCCCCAACGGTGCGTATTTTCTGTGGGACCAGTCGCCCTTCCTTATGGCTTATCAAAAGCTGTATCTGTCTTGGTCTAACAAGTTCATTTTGGGGGACATCTGGAAAGAATTTTTGGAGTCTTTTGGCTGTCACATGTTTGTGAATCTCTGCAATGCTGTCCAAACCATAGCAGAGGAGTTGGTGGGATCTGACATTGCCTTGCTCTGTGCGGACCCGGATCTTTAGGAGGTACCGTTTTGTGGTGACTTGAGCTTTCATTCCTCCCACACCATGGACAACAAGGGTTATGGCTTCACTTCTAAGGTTCAAACGATCAGCTGCATCATGAGTTATATAGTTTGTATCCGATGCCAGGTCGATCAAAGTCCCAACTTTTTGTCCTGCATTGGCCGTGACCTCTAAGAGCATCATGATGACTGGCCACTCCACTATTCCATTCTCTGCTAGAAGACTGGGTTGGTTGGACACAAGAGAGGTTCTGGCTATAGTGTTGCAAAAGGCATTGCAACACTTCTCTGCAAGTTTAGGTGAGAGACTTTTAATGAACTCTTCTTGGGCTTGGGTATAACGCTCTCTTGTGTCACCTCCCACTTTGCTGTTATTGGACCTCTGGACGACATTCCCTTTGGATGTACCAGCTCTCGGGCAGAGGTAATAGTGGTGTTCTGCAGCACGCTGTTCTATGCAGTCTGGCCTCCTGCACAGAAACTCTGATTTACAATAGTCACCTTCCTTGTGAATCTCCAGGCATCTTTTGCAGGCTCCCAGCTTCCTGACAGCATCTCTTTTCTCTGACAGCTTAAGCGTGCGAAACTTTTGGCAGAAATATAGCCTTTTCTTATGCTTGCAGTCTCCGCAGACCACACATCCTTGAGCCTGGTCACTTAGTTGGGTGGAGGTTCTGGTTCGAGCTTGCCGAGGTTCAGATTTCGGTTTTGGTTCCTCCTCTCTCAGTTGGTCCAGCTTCTCATAGATGGCTTCTTGACCTTGAAGAAACTTGTGGAGGTAGTCAAATCGCTTGTCTTCTTCAGCTTCATCACCTTTGCCAGCTACATGAAGAAGCCATTCCTTCTTCAGGCCATCAGGAAGTTTACTCTCTATTGTCTTTGTTACAATAGGGTTCTTTATAGCACCGGTCTTGCCAAGCTCGTTCAGATCGACCAGGGCTTTTTCTACTGATTGGATAAGCTCAACAATCCTCCTGGGCTGGTTACCTTTAACTGCTTGGAGTCTTTGGAGCTCTTCTACTATCTCAAGGGCTATAGTTGTCTTATTTCCAAAGCGGTTCTCCAAGACCCGGAAAACCTCCTCAGCAGTTGTGTAAGTTGTAAGGTGAAGGTCTCGTATGGTCTTCTCATCCACACTGTCGAGAAGTTGGAACTTTTTAACCTCTCTGGATCCAGTAGGTTCTCCCTGCATCTGGAGCGCTTCCCAGTCTTTTTTCCACCGGTGAAACTCTCGGCGGATGCCAGAAAACTTTGGGAGGGCAGCAGGCTTTAATTTAATTGCTGGTGTGGCCACAGAACTGTTTGAAGTAGTACTCAATCTGCTGGTTTCTCCTCTAACGTGTGCCCCTGTAAAGTCTGCTTGTCTTATTGTGAGATTTGGCAGGATAGTTTCAAGGTCTTTGATACGACTCTGGAAATGTTGTTGCTCTGCTGGGGGGGCCCAGCACTTCCAATGTTTATGCACCTCCTTCGCAGCCTTCACAAGTTTCTCTAGTTGTCCGATCATGAAGAGATATGCATCTGGGTTTTTACTTGGGTCCACAGCTCCCACGTTTTCTGCTTGCGACTCTGCTGTTGTAATTGCTTGTGTCAGTTCATATTCCCCGAAATTGGCCCACAATGTCTTTTGTATGAGGTCCTTTAGCTCTTGCAGTTTTTTCTCACACTCATTGGCTGTTTTGACCAAGTCAGACTTCTGCTGCTCGCTCAACTCCTCTGCATCAGAGTTTTCTTCAATACATTGCCCCTCTACATCATCGTTGGCTTCCAGGACTTTGCCAGCTTCTGCAGTGAGCTTCCTAAAATTGTCTCTGAGCTCCTCTTCTGACATCATTGTATGCATTCGTAGCACATTATTGGCCAGACGGGAAAACTGACGCTTCGCTGATGTCCTTGCGGTCTTTAGCTGCTCCACCAGTAATGAATCAGCCATTTCAATCACAGCAGCAGGCGGGAACAGTCTTTACTTGTCTCTCTGGACACGTGTGGTCATTTTTCTGGTCCTTTTCCAGTCTTGAGCCACGGTTTTTTCACTGTCAAGTTTTGACCTCTTTCTTGTGCAATTCCCCACTTGAAAAGGACAGTCCCTCCACATGAAGATTTTAACTGGATTTCACTCAATAAACAGCCATGGAATCAGTTGTTTGTCTTTTATTTACCATTCTTTGGTTGGCAGTAAACAGGTGAAAAACCTCAAAAAGAGATGACAAATATAAGTTATTATTTGAGTTGACAGCCTAATTAAATACACAAAATTATCCACATTCACCTCAGATAAACACATTTCTGCCATTATAAAATACAAGGTTTCCACTTTTAAGCAAATGTTTCCCAAAATAGAAACCCACCATTTTTAATCAAAAGAGCAGAATCAGTATATTTTTATCTAAATTTGCATTTTAGCCAAATACATTCAAAATATTTTTAGTAGTAAAACATTACATTTATTTTCTAATCAGTAGTTTTAAGCAGACAAATCTTACATCTTTTAGCCAAAGATTTTTTAGACTATACATTTGTTACTGAATTAAGAACTTGGTTTACTAAGATTTCTACAAAGTTTAAATTACTTTTAACCATTTCAAACAAGTTCTATCAACAATGAATTTGGCTCTTCTTACTTTTCCTTTATACCCCACAAACATTTGAAGTTATAAATACCACTGCAAAAAGTCCTATCAAAGTTAAGAGTTAAGCGTCTGTGTTTTCCAGAGTATCATTAGCAGTGCACTGCTTAAGTCAGTCTAACCAAACATGGCCAATATGGCGCTTACCGGCTGTCTTTCACAGTTTTGTGGAGGGCTTGGACTTGCACAGTCACCTTGATCACATAGATGAAGTTTCCTTGGTCTTGTGGTGCTATAAATGCTCCTTTCACTGCGTTCTAAAGACAACAGCAGAGCCAGGTGCTGGCACGCCCAGATTGCCTGGAAGATTTGTTCCACCTGGTTCACCACTGATTGAAGGAGGAGGAGTTTCACCACTGAGCAGCTCCCAGGCAGTTTGTCAGCACAGTGCCTTTGTTCAGGAAGGAGAGCTTCGCGCTACTTTGCTAGCTTTCCGTGCTAATTGACTGGAGAAGAGGACATTCTAAATGTGTACAACATTCTGATGAAAGATCATCAAAAGTAGGACCCATTTTATGATGCTATTTCATATATCTGTCGAACATGTGAAATAGTCGTTTGCGCCCAGCTTTTGGGTACTCTCTCGCCATAACGTAAACTGCATATCGTAATGAAGTTATTTTTAGAATTCTAACACGGCGATTGCATTAAGAACTAGTGTATCTATCATTTATCTATCATTTATCTATCATCTATCATATTTTTTAGTTATGTTTATGAATAGTAATTTGGTCAGAATATGTGTGTCAGAAAAAGTGTCAGAAAAATATCCGGACGTTGTGGGAAAAAGATGCTACGTTAGCACAACGTTAGCACAATGTATAACCACTGATTTCAGCTCTAAATATGCACATTTTCGAACAAACGATAAGTGTATGTATAACCTGATGTTATAGGACTGTCATCTGATGAAGCTTATCAAGGTTAGTCAAAAATTATATATCTTGCTGGTTTATTCGCTATCGCTAACGTGCCTATTGCTATCGCTAACGTGCCTTGATGAATGAATGCGGTAGTGTGGTAGGCTATTGTAGTAAGCTAATATAATGCTATATTGTGTTTTCGCTGTAAAACACTTAAAAAATCGGAAATATTGGCTGGATTCACAAGATGTTTGTCTTTAATTTGCTGTACACCATCGATTTTTCAGAAATGTTTTATGATGAGTATTTAGGTATTTGACGTTGGTGTCTGTAATTATTCTGGCAGCTTTCGGTGCAATTTCTGATTGTAGCTGCAATGTAAACTATGATTTATACCTGAAATATGCACATTTTTCGAACAAAACATAGATTTATTGAATAACATGTTATAAGACTGTCATCTGATGAAGTTGTTTGTTGGTTAGTTTGGTTGGTTCTTGGTTAGTTAGGTTGGCTTTGTGCATGCTACCTGTGCTGTGAAAAATGTTAGTGCTTTTTTGTATTTGGTGGTGAGCTAACATAAATATACGTGCTGTTTTCGCTGTAAAACATTTTAAAAATCGGACATGTTGGCTGGATTCACAAGATGTGTACCTTTCATTTGCTGTATTGAACTTGTTAATGTGTGAAAGTTAAATATTTCTAAAAAATATATTTTGAATTTCGCGCCCTGCACTTGAAGTGGCTGTTGTCATATTGATCCCGACTTAGGGCTTGCAGCCATAATTAATGGTCTCTGAACAATTTGAGAATATTACTTTAAATAGAACCATGGAGAACACTGTTAGAAACATTATGTTGAAGTACAGAAATTCCCACCTAAGAAACATATGGTTCTCAGAACTGTATGTGCTAGCTGGGTATCCTGCAGAATGTTGTGGGAAGGTTTAATGTAAAATAACTATAGGGCAACCAAGCTCTCACCAAGCTCTAAGAAACATATGGTTTTCAGAACATTATGTGCCTGCTGATACTGCTCTAAGGCTGTAATTGAATTTGGGGCATCTGGGGTAGACAGAGAGAGACTAATTTGTCTCCAGAACTCCAGATCGGTTGGCCCCAGCTGCGCACAGCTCAGCCCGGCTCGGGAGATATTGACGTGACAGCAGTGCTCTACCATTTTAAACAGCAGATTGTTACAGTACATAAGCCTCCAAGAGGAACTAATCACATAAAACCATGAATGGTAAAACACCAACATTTTATTTTGCCCGTGGCGCCAACACTTCTGCCAAGTTCGCATGTTCTTGCAGGTTAGCTGAGTTTCGGTTCTTTCACAGTTTTTTCTTGTTTCTGTAGGTATGATGGGGATCATTGAGCAATTGACTGCCCAGCTAACACATTTGGTTCCTTGGAAGTTGTGGGAACGTACCATTTTTTGTTTCCTATTGGTTCTGGAAACGAAGCCATAAGTTTCCTGACCGGCAAAACTGTTTTAATTTTTTACGTTCTGAGAACGGACGTGAAAATTTCAGCTGTTTATGGGAACATGCATTTTTAGGTTGAAGGGAGGTTCTGAACGTTTTACTATGGCTCCCTGAAAGTTTTCCTGGTAGGTTTTGTTAACATTCTGAGAATGTAAATTATAGGTTATTTGGAGGTTTTTGAATAAAATCCTTAAAGCTTTTTACTGAATATTTCAATAAGATTTAATAACACTGCAAGCGTAACAGTTTTGAACTCCGAACACATATAAGACACAGAAATTCAGATGCTTAGGCATTAATCATGCAAACACATTCTTTTTTTTTATTGTGGCAAGGCATCAGTGAGATTCAAACCTATGATTTCTGTATTCTATCCATGGAATTAGTCCAGTGTGCCACCAGGACGGAGCTAGCATGCCATGTTTTTTGTGTTGTATATTCAAACAGACCACATTTTAAAAGAAACAAGCACTCATTAAGATCAGGTGTGGCCAACTAGTAGAGGGTAGGGAGATATATACGATAGAGAGTTTTGTTGGCACTGAGAACAGAATGTATATGTTTTTAAATCTTAATGTTCTGAGAACATGACTTTCAATGGAACCATGAGGAAACCTGCAGAAAACAGTATGCTGAATTACTGAAATGCCCACAGAAGAACGCTGTTTCTTAACGTTCTCTGCAAGTTGAGAACATGACTTTAAATAGAACCATGAGGAAACCTGCAGAAAACGTTGTGCTGAATCACTGAAATTTGAGAACATTCCCAATGTCAAACCAGTTGGAGAACGTTCCTAGAACATTACCAACATTTTAATCAAATGTAACAGTCTTTTTACTTTTAGGAAACATTCTGTTAATGTAATGAAATTCCAAGAAAAATATGTTTTTCTGTCAAGTTCCTTAAATGTGCTGAGAATGTTCCAAAGCCAAGCAACTATTCTGCACCATTGTCAGAAACTGTGAGAAGGTTGTATGCAAAATAACCATAGGACAACCACGCTCTCACCAAGCTCTAAGAAACATATGGTTCTAAGAACATTATGTGCTAGCTGGGTGGGCATCCCTACTGTGAAGGCTTTCTGTCCTTGTTTCTATTGGAAAGTGAGGCTCGGAAGTGCAACGCTGAATGAATCAAAGGCATGTCAATAAGGGACGAATGGGGGACATTCTACTAATTGATATCGAAGGGTTTGTCCTTGTAGATTTCTCCTTTTACAGATCCAGCATGACTGGTTTGTTGTTGCGGGCACTGAGGTTTGTAGTCTGTCGCTACTGGGGAAAATGGTTGTTTGGGTTTGACGGTCACTGCCAACAATGTGGCTACCTCTGACAGCCTATTGGTGAAGCCATTACAGGCAGAAGGCAATGTTCCCTCTGCTGCCCTGGTTCTACTGCGGTGGTCCATGTTAAAGCTTCCCTGATCCTACTGCTGCCCTGGTTCTACTGCGGTGGTCCATGTTAAAGCTGCCCTGGTCCTACTGCTGCCCAAATTGAACCAGAACCATGCACATCCAGGAAGAAAGATCAACTTCTTGTAGCAGGCATTCTAGAACATTAACAGAGGTCTCATGAACATTCTCTCAAGCACAAGCCCACGTGCTAGCGAAGAGCAAGCTAATCTTTATGTTTAAAGTCTAGCCAACTTAGAACTATTTGCTTGCTAACAAGGTAGAACAGTTGAATACACCCTCCTGTCCGTCTCCAACTGTTAGAACATCATAACCTGTTCATTTTGTTTAGATATTGAAATGAAGTGGCCTAGCTTGACAAGAAGAGGCTTATTTCAGCACAAAAGGAGCGAAGGAGATCCCACTGTGCCCTGTGAGAGTGGTTTTAGAGGCCTGACCCACTGTGCCCCGTGAGAGTGGTTTTAGAGGCCTGACCCACTGTGCCCCGTGAGAGTGGTTTTAGAGGCCTGACCTACTGTGCCCTGTGATAGGAGTGGCTTTCTATCCTAATGCTTTGCTTAAAGTTAATCTTGTATTTTCCAGGGGAAAAGTAGGCTGACTACACCGAGAAAAGTACTGGAGAAAAGTAGCTACACATCAGTCAGAGCGTCGTCTGCTGATAGAATTCCCGTTAGTGAATTCTCATCTGAGTGGAGAAGTGCAACTGAGGCACAAAATGAGTCTGATGCCGAAATGACAAGAAGAAGCATTTTAGATCTGTGTTTACACAATTCTGCCTTAAACAAGACCCCTAAGTTTAACCTGCTACTTATCTAAGTAAGTGGCAGAATTAATAAGGTGACGGGGCGTCATAATGCTTCCTGTTTCAGAAGCTCTTTGTTATCTGTATTTTGATTTCCTTGCAGTTTTTCTCCTCTGTAGTTGGCCCTTCTGAGTCCCCGTATGCAGGCCCATTGCCCTAGCGACTCCAGGTGCTCCTCCCCCCTCTTCTCCAAGGAGAGCAGGCAGGCTCATTGCCTTAGCGACTCCAGACTCCACGCAGTCACCGCTTGTACACATGCTGCTCCAGTACACATGCTGTTCTTCCTTCAGACAAGCATGTCTCTCTTTCACATTTGCTTGTAAATGTCCAAACTCTCAAAAAAAATGACATTCGGTAGCTCTTACCTATGTATAACTTTATGAGATAGATTGCCTGTCTTTGCAATTTGTTTATTTTCATTTGCGCTTGTTAGCATATTTTGCTAGCAGCCTCTGTGGAAATGTGCTATTAC
Organism: Salvelinus namaycush; assembly: GCF_016432855.1. Lineage (NCBI taxonomy): Eukaryota > Metazoa > Chordata > Actinopteri > Salmoniformes > Salmonidae > Salvelinus > Salvelinus namaycush. The sequence goes on from NC_052325.1 coordinate 8,837,160, forward strand.
TTGTGCAAATTTTGTTAGCGTTCTGGTAATAGAAGCCCAATAATTACATTTGCACTGGTTTAATCATGATCAGATGGTTCTAATCTGGTATGTGGAGAACCCTGAACACAATTCAATCAACTTGTCCCTGACACAAAGTTCAGAAGTGAAAAGTTAGTTATATACTGGTCTTCCATACCCTTGTCCCTTACGTTTGTTTAGATTGAGTGTACTCCGTAGCGTGGCTATATTGACCTAACATCAGTGGAGCCTGTAAAAAAAAAAAACAGGAAATGATTTATTGTCAGTTGACCTTAATCTCCATCCCTAGGAAGGACAGTGCCCTCAGCCCAGCATCTGCTTTCTCCCAGATCAATTATGTTTGGACTGACTGACTGAAATAATAAAAAAAAAAAATACAATTAATGATCTGGAGCAGTGGTTCCCAAACGTTTTATTGTCCCGTACCCCTTCAAACATTCAACCTCCAGCTGTACCCCTTCAAACATTCAACCTCCAGCTGTACCCCTTCAAACATTCAACCTCCAGCTGTACCCCTTCAAACATTCAACCTCCAGCCGTACCACTTCAAACATTCAACCTCCAGCTGTACCCCTTCAAACATTCAACCTCCAGCTGTACCCCTTCAAACATTCAACCTCCAGCCGTACCCCTTCAAACATTCAACCTCCAGCTGTACCCCTTCAAACATTCAACCTCCAGCTGTACCCCTTCAAACATTCAACCTCCAGCTGTACCCCTTCAAACATTCAACCTCCAGCTGTACCCCTTCAAACATTCAACCTCCAGCTGTACCCCTTCAAACATTCAACCTCCAGCTGTACCCCTTCAAACATTCAACCTCCAGCCGTGCCACTTCAAACATTCAACCTCCAGCCGTGCCACTTCAAACATTCAACCTCCAGCCGTACCCCTTCAAACATTCAACCTCCAGCTGTACCCCTTCTAGCACCAGGGTCAGCGCACTCTCAAATGTTGTTTTTTTGCATCATTGTAAGCCTGCCACACACACACACAAACCATACGATACATTTATTAAACGTTAGAATGAGAGTGAGTTTTTGTTACAACCCGGGTCGTGGAAAGTGATAAAGAGCTCTTATAGGACCAGGGAACAAATAATAATGTAATAATAATCAATAATTTTGCTCTTTATTTAACCATCTTACATATTAAAACTTATTTGTTCATCGAAAAGTTTTCATGCTAGTGAGGGCCGAGAATCCACTCTCACGTAGTTACATGGTTGCAAAGGGCATCAGTGTCGTAACAGCGCGATTTTCAAGGCAGAATACTCTGAGCGCAGCCCAATCCAGAAATCTGGCAGTGGCTTCTGATTAAATTACATTTTCACAGAACCGCTTGATGCAATTTCAATGAGGCTCTCTTGTTTAGATATCGGTAAGTGGACTGGAGGGAGGGCATAAAAGGGATAACGAATCCAATTGTTTGTGTCATCCGTTTTGGAAAAGTACCTGCGTAATTGCGCACCCAACTCACTCAGATGCTTTGCTAAATCACATTTGACATCGTCTGTAAACTTGAGTTCATTTTCACACAAAAAATCAAACAATGATGGAAAGACCTATGTGTTGTCATCAAATAACATTTGATTTGATTTGATTTGTCCTTGTTAATGCAGACAGAGAAGAGCTCTAACTTTTTAATCACAGCCTCAATTTTACACCACTCCAGTCGACTCTTGGCATTGTGCATGGTAATCTTAGGCTTGTGTGCGGCTCCTCGGTCATGGAAACCCATTTCATGAAGCCCCCAACAAACAGTTCTTGTGCTGACGTTGCTTCCAGAGGCAGTTTGGAACTCGGTAATGAGTGTTGCAACCGAGGACAGATGATTTTTATGCGCTTCAGCATTCGGCGAAGTGGCCTACCACTTCGCGGCCGAGCCGTTATTGCTCCTAGACATTTCAACTTCACAATAACAGCTCTTACAGTTGACCTGGGCAGCTCTAGCAGGGCAGAAATTTGACAAACTGACTTGTTGCACATTTGACATCCTATGACTGTGCCAAGTTGAAAGTTACTGAGCTCATCAGCATGGGCATTTCTACTGTCAAATGTTTCGCTATGGAGATTGCATGGCTATGTGCTCGATTTTATACACCTGTCAGCAACGAGTGTGGCTGAAATAGCCAAATCCACTAATTTGAAGGAGTGTCCACATACTTCTGTCATGTATTGTACTTATAATACAGTCATGAATATTTAATTTGACATATTTTTATACTAGCGTGCCAACTCTCTCGGTATTTGAAGGTCAATGGTGTCAAACAGGTACAGTGAACTTCCGTTCCCTGTGAGGAGTGCCCTGTAGAGTGACAGTAGATTTGTTGTGCTGGAGGTTAAGTAGTTTACACTAATCTGCAGGAGGCACATTGATTGGTCTTCTCCAGGAACGGAGCATCTGTGGCTGTCATCATTTATTACCCGGAGGATTATGGGTAAAGGAAATGTTCCACGGAGCGGCACCACCAGGCATGCCACTTCCCAGGGAAGAACTGCCTCCCTCACACCCCTGTTGACTTGTCCACTACACCTTGGCTGGGTCATACCTGCCCCAGCCCTAACCACAGATCTAGGATCAGATTACCCTACTCCCAATACTACCCGTAATCATTAGGAGAATGGGAAAAGATCGGACTCGGTATCAGTTGTTAGAGTCTACTTCTACCTACCCCGTCATAGCCCAGTCTCCCTCCACCCTGTTGACGCCGACCACAGGCTCACACTGTGGGACAGTGAAACATCTTAGGGCCATAGCACATGCCTCTGTGTCTGTAACCATTCTGTGTTGATGACTCTTTTCCCCAGACAGAGGCTACCTTCCACACTGCTAAGTCATGAGTGAGGTGTTGTCAGTTGGGATGAGGCCAATAACACTACAGCAGTAGGTTAGAGCCTGTTTTACTGCACTCTCCTTCCCACACCAATATTGTTGTCCTATTGCCTGCATCACTGAGTAGCAGTGCAAAGGTTTGAATAAAATATTCAAAGTATTACTCCACCACATGTTGCTGTTGCAGAACCCATCAACTGAGTTAGTGTTATCCTATAATTTCTCAACGCATTTGCAGTTGTTTTCCCTTTGATGATTTGCAGTTGGCATGGTTAACGTTATTGGGCTCTGTGGGTCTGCTGTGCTAGTCTGCATATTAATGATGAAGAACACTTAATTTGTCTCCACCAAATCTAATTAACAATGCTCTCTCTCTCTCTCACCCACCTTAGAGGTCTCGACAACCTTGATTTCATGTTTTGACCAGGGGCCCAGAACACTTGGAGAACAAACAGATAAGCAAGAGTATTTACCCTGCCTGCCCTTGATGAGGGGGGTAGATTGCTACGAACCTCTCAGAGGAACGTCCCAAATAAAAAATACTATAGAATTCTGTAGTATACTGTAGAATACTATTATACACACTGTAGTGTCCCTCGATCATGTGTAGTACTTAGTATAGAATTGTGTAGTATACTGTAGAATACTATAGTAAATACTGTAGTATTATCCACACAAAAAAACTATGTAGTAAATACTACAGAAATGTCCACAAAAATACTACAGTCCGCAAAAACACACAATTGTTTTACTACAGTATTTACACGATAATAAACTGTAAATACTACAGTATACTACATTGGGTATTACAGTAAAATCTACGCTATAGTATTTTGATGCATATGTCTGACTATTGTTTGTCTATCAAGCTTCTAAATATAGTAGTCGTTCACCTTATCTTTGGGTTCAGTATTTTCAACAGCACGCATGCACGAACACATAGATATGTCGCAGATAAGGGTGTCTGTTCCCATATTCCCAAACAGTTATTTTTACCTGCAGTGCCCCATATTTACAAGCACTTAATTAACATACTTTGGTGATTAATTATACCCAAGCATGTCCCATCGGCTACATATCTTACTAGTGCTGTCACGATACCAGAATTTTGACTTCGATACCAATACCAGGTTTAGTATCATGATACTCGATACCATCACGATAAATAATAACACACACAGGGAAAAAAAGGCATATTAGCCAAAATCCCAGAATGGCACTTGATCCAGAGAGAAACTCAGCTACTGCTCTGTTTTATCGTTGGGCATCTTTTGAGTTCAATATCATTACATTTGAACAATTTAATGTCCATTGTTTTAGAGACAGCCATGTATGCAAGAATGAATCAATTACATAATCAATTTGACTTTGCAATCTAACTACAAAACAACATAATGGTAGTCATTTATTTGAATGGTAAATCTCTATTGATAAACTGGGTAAATCAAGATGTAGCCTAGGCCTATTCACAATACAGGCGAATAGGAGTGAAAGACGAAAGGGTGAAAGGGGAATACCTATTCAGTTGCACAACTGAATGCATTCAACCCGAAAATGTGTCTTCCACATTTAACCCAACCCCGCGGAATCAGTGTGTGTCATGCATTGAGTTATTGAGCTTGTTTTAACTGATATCATAAGGCTACAGATGACAAACACTCCCTTCCATTTAGGACTTATTGTATTGGCAACTGCTATGAGAACATTCTATTTTATTGTTACTGATCAACAACATTTGCATAGAAGAAGCAATCTCTTGTTTTATAAAAGTATGCGCTGTCTCTTTAAGAAAGTAATGACGTCGTTCACGAGGAAGAATATGGCTGTGGAATCTGACTTTGTGGCTATGGTCGAAATCCTGTGGAAACCAGACAGGAGACTAAGAAGTTAATTAGTTTTTGGTGGCGAGGGAGACCAAATTAATAACGTTTTTGGTGGCAATCAGCTTTTAAATTAGCATATTTTGCGTTATGGTTTGCATATTATCACAAACAAAGTACTAGGGTAGTGAATTCAGCTGTAAGCTAGCAAGGAAAGTTAGCCTACAATTAAAGCTGGAAGCTGCCGGTATCTTCTTGCATTGTAAAAGTGTTCTAGCCTGTACTGGACATTGTTTTGAGAGCAGTAATTAACCGTTTCAACATGTCTACATGTCGTGTTGCGATATTCAACTGTGTTAACTTGAGTGGGGAGCCAGGCACTTTGTTCTTCACACTATAAAGAGGCTGTGCCAGTGCGCTGATAGACAGACTTGATCCTCTCAATCATGTGAGACACATTTGACTGAAGTACCGACGGTAACACATTTTTGTATTTGTTTGTATTGAAAAAAATAACGAAGTTTCGGTATACCGTGAAAACATTATATTTGACGTATGCAGCCATTCAGATCTGATCTGAACCATAGAGGGAGTACCTGGCCAGCATGCTCTGATGTTTCTGAAAGCTACACCCAGGCTGTTCCTCAGGTTCTTAACACTGCTAAATCATCTGTAATGTGTATGAATGTTTCATACTCACATCCCTCTCGCTTGTAAGGATTATACAGATGAGTTAACATTCACGACTCCGGAGGGAGCATCATGGTCAGCGGAGAGTTCAATGAACCTGGTCTGTTATGTTTGGGTTGGATTTGGTGCCTAAGGTACAAGTGCACGGCTGGTTAGCTCTGGGTCTCATTGGACTGTGATGGCTTCAGGAAGTCTCTTCACCTTTTAGTTCCCTCGCATGAACACTCTGGGTCTCATTGGACTGTGATGGCTTCAGGAAGCCTCTTCACCTTTTAGTTACCTCGCATGAACACTCTGGGTCTCATTGGACTGTGATGGCTTCAGGAAGTCTCTTCACCTTTTAGTTACCTCGCATGAACACTCTGGGTCTCATTGGACTGTGATGGCTTCAGGAAGTCTCTTCACCTTTTAGTTACCTCGCATGAACACTCTGGGTCTCATTGGACTGTGATGGCTTCAGGAAGCCTCTTCACCTTTTAGTTACCTCGCATGAACACTCTGGGTCTCATTGGACTGTGATGGCTTCAGGAAGTCTCTTCACCTTTTAGTTACCTCGCATGAACACTCTGGGTCTCATTGGACTGTGATGGCTTCAGGAAGTCTCTTCACCTTTTCGTTACCTCGCATGAACACTCTGGGTCTCATTGGACTGTGATGGCTTCAGGAAGTCTCTTCACCTTTTCGTTACCTCGCATGAACACTCGAGTTGCTCCCTCAGTCAAGTTATAGCCTATGCTTGAGTTTGCATCTTTTTCTGGTGCCCTCTGACCTCTCAGAATCACTCCCAGTCAGTTCACATGGACCTCAATCTGCAGAGAGTTGACAAAGGCATAAATGAGCAAATTTATGGATGTTATTTTTTTTCCCACATCCCTTGGCTCTGACCTAAGCGCATATTTCAGTCTGTTTGCAATTTTTTTCACAGCTGTCATTTTCTCAGCTTTAGTCATGCTGTATTTATGGGCACTGATTTGCATATGAAACAAAATCAAATGTTATTAGTCACATGCGCCGAATACAACAGGTGGAGACCTTACTGTGAAATGCTTACTTACAAGCCCTTAACCAACAAAGCAGTTCAAGAAAAAGAGTTAAGAAAATAGTTACTAAATAAACTAAAGTAAAAAATACAATAAAAAGTAACACAATAAAATAACCATAACAAGGCTATATACAGGGGGTACCGGTACCGAGTCAATGTGCAGGGGTACAGGTTAGTCAGGCTATATACAGGGGGTACCGGTACCGAGTCAATGTGCAGGGGTACAGGTTAGTCAGGCTATATACAGGGGGTACCGGTACCGAGTCAATGTGCAGGGGTACAGGTTAGTCAGGCTATATACAGGGGGTACCGGTACCGAGTCAATGTGCGGGGGTACAGGTTAGTCAGGCTATATACAGGGGGTACCGGTACCGAGTCAATGTGCGGGGTACAGGTTAGTCAGGCTATATACAGGGGGTACCGGTACCGAGTCAATGTGCGGGGGTACAGGTTAGTCAGGCTATATACAGGGGGTACCGGTACCGAGTCAATGTGCAGGGGTACAGGTTAGTCGAGGTCATTTGTACATGAAGTGACTATGCATAGATAATAAACACTGAGAAGCAACCTTGTAAATAGTCCGGGTGGCCATTTGATTAATTGTTCAGCAGTCTTGCCTTTTTGATCATAATGAATAATATCATATAGACAGGGGGTACCTGATCCGAGACCAGCACTCCTACTTTCAGGCGCTTTATGAATAGCCTAGGTCAGAGATTTCCTCTGCTATTTCTCTTGGTGGCTTGTCCCATGCATGAGTCAAACAGGCCCTTGTGGGAGCTGAGGTGGAGCCGATTTATTACGGTGCCCAATTACAACACCTCACTGCACCGCCATTACAACAGACCTTTTTACAGCAGGGGTCTTAAACCTTTTCTTGCCCAGGGACCCCCGCCACCCATGGACCCCCTTTATATGTAAGCAAAAGGTTGAATACCCCCGTTTTACGGCATTGAATCAGCCCATAAAGTAGCGTAGTGTGTAACAAGAATGGCACCTGATGAAGATATTCAGAAAAACATTTTCAATGGCGCATCACGTTCGCTGCTCGACCATTTTTATTTTATTTTATTTTTATCCCATTTTCTCCCCAATTTTCGTGGTATCCAATCGCTAGTAATTACTATCTTGTCTCATCGCTACAACTCCCGTACGGGCTCGGGAGAGACGAAGGTCGAAAGCCATGCGTCCTCCGAAGCACAACCCAACCAAGCCGCACTGCTTCTTAACACAGCGCGCCTCCAACCCGGAAGCCAGCCGCACCAATGTGTCGGAGGAAACACTGTGCACCCGCCCCCCTTGGTTAGCGCGCACTGCGCCCGGCCCGCCACAGGAGTCGCTGGAGTGCGATGTGACAAGGATATCCCTACCGGCCAAACCCGGTAGGGATATAAGACAAGTTTTGTCTTATCTAGGGTTTTTTGTATGTCTCGGTGTGTGTGTCTAGTCTAGACATATGTAGGTCTAATGTGGCCTAGATTGGTTCCCAATCAGAGGCAGCTGTTTATCGTTGTCTCTGATTGGGGATCCTATTTAGGTTGCCATTTTCCAGTTTGGTTTGTGGGTTATTGTCTATGTGAAGTTGCATGCCTGCACTCATTGTTTATAGCGTTTACGTTCGTTTTGTTGTTTTGTATTAGTTTGTTCAGTGTTCTTCATGTTCATTCGTCTTACATTACACAAAGTATGTATTCACATCACGCTGCGCTTTGGTCTCCTCACTACGACGAACGTGACAGGTGGTGTTGTCTCTATCTGAATAGTTGTCTCTACAGCAGAGAGTCAGGACTACACAGCACAGGGATGGATTAGACAATTTGACATCTATGTCACTGTCATTCTCTGTTTTATTGTCATATTGTTTTCTAGACATATCTGGAGTGGAATAGTAGACACGTGTCAGTTGCTGCTGAAGCAAAGTGTCCGACACAGAGTGACTGGCTTTGGGAATATTTGTGTCTGGCAGTTTAAGTCAAGCAGCATGGTGCCTGATTTTCAAGTGTACTGAAGAGGATTAAGGGATGAGAGGGGAAAAGAGGGACAGCGTTTCGCTAATTCCAAACTTCCTTAGAAACCCCCTGCTCCTCAGTTTATTTCCATGATCCTCTAAGCCAGCCATGAAAGAGGGGTCTCCAGCTGTTGAATGTACACAATATCATGATTAAGTAGAGCAAATTATTGCAAAATAATGTGCCCATAATCGTTTGGTTTGTTGTAACCTGTGCCGCATGAGCTTCCCCTGTGTTCTGTTGATGTGTTCTATAAGAGGGGGCATAGCAAGGCTGGATCATCAATTTGGTTATTTTCAGAGTTAAGATGAACAGTAGGAGGCTCAGAGCACAGAGTCATGCACTGTTTTTCACACAGCAGAGAAATGGTCACAACAGAACACAATTATACTTCTTGCAAAATCAACCTGACTAGACCCAGCCTCATCTACACCACCATCTATAGTATGACTAGACCCAGCCTCATCTACACCATCTATAACCTGACTAGACCCAACCTCATCTACACCACCATCTATAGTATGACTAGACCCAGCCTCATCTACACCACCATCTATAACATGACTAGACCCAGCCTCATCTACACCACCATCTATAACATGACTAAACCCAGCCTCATCTACACCATCTATAACCTGACTAGACCCAGCCTCATCTACACCACCATCTATAACATGACTAAACCCAGCCTCATCTACACCATCTATAACCTGACTAGACCCAGCCTCATCTACACCACCATCTATAACCTGACTAAACCCAGCCTCATCTACACCATCTATAACCTGACTAAACCCAGCCTCATCTACACCATCTATAACCTGACTAAACCCAGCCTCATCTACACCATCTATAACCTGACTAGACCCAGCCTCATCTACACCATCTATAACATGACTAAACCCAGCCTCATCTACACCATCTATAACCTGACTAGACCCAGCCTCATCTACACCACCATCTATAACATGACTAAACCCAGCCTCATCTACACCATCTATAACCTGACTAGACCCAGCCTCATCTACACCACCATCTATAACATGACTAGACCCAGCCTCATCTACACCACCATCTATAACCTGACTAGACCCAGCCTCATCTACACCACCATCTATAACATGACTAGACCCAGCCTCATCTACACCATCATCTATAACATGACTAGACCCAGCCTCATCTACACCACCATCTATAACATGACTAGACCCAGCCTCATCTACACCATCTATAACATGACTAGACCCAGCCTCATCTACACCACCATCTATAACATGACTAGACCCAGCCTCATCTACACCACCATCTATAACATGACTAGACCCAGCCTCATCTACACCTACATCTATAAAATGACTCGACCCAGCCTCATCTACACCACCATCTATAACATGACTAGACCCAGCCTCATCTACACCACCATCTATAACATGACTAGACCCAGCCTCATCTACACCACCATCTATAACATGACTAGACCCAGCCTCATTTACACCTCCATCTATAACCTGACTAGACCCAGCCTCATCTACACCACCATCTATAACATGACTAGACCCAGCCTCATCTACACCACCATCCATAACATGACTAGACCCAGCCTCATCTACACCACCATCTATAACCTGACTAGACCCAGCCTCATCTACACCACCATCTGTTCCATGACTAGACCCAGCCTCATCTACACCACCATCTATAGTATGACTAGACCCAGCCTCATCTACACCACCATCTATAACATGACTAGACCCAGCCTCATCTACACCACCATCTATAACATGACTAAACCCAGCCTCATCTACACCATCTATAACCTGACTAGACCCAGCCTCATCTACACCACCATCTATAGTATGACTAGACCCAGCCTCATCTACACCATCTATAACCTGACTAGACCCAGCCTCATCTACACCACCATCTATAGTATGACTAGACCCAGCCTCATCTACACCACCATCTATAACATGACTAGACCCAGCCTCATCTACACCACCATCTATAACATGACTAGACCCAGCCTCATCTACACCACCATCTATAACATGACTAGACCCAGCCTCATCTACACTACCATCTATAACATGACTAGACCCAGCCTCATCTACACCACCATCTATAACCTGACTAGACCCAGCCTCATCTACACCACCATCTATAACCTGACTAGACCCAGCCTCATCTACACCACCATCTATAACCTGACTAGACCCAGCCTCATCTACACCATCTATAACCTGACTAGACCCAGCCTCATCTACACCACCATCTATAACATGACTAGACCCAGCCTCATCTACACCACCATCTATAGTATGACTAGACCCAGCCTCATCTACACCACCATCTATAGTATGACTAGACCCAGCCTCATCTACACCACGATCTATAACATGACTAGACCCAGCCTCATCTACACCATCTATAGTATGACTAGACCCAGCCTCATCTACACCACCACCATCACATCACAGCACTACAGCATGACTAGGCCCAGCCTCTGCTGCCTGCATCACATGGCCCCCTGCACGTTGATCTTGATTTCCCCCACTGCACTTGTACCCTCACCTTGTCTACAGCCCTTATGTGGGCATGCAAAGATCTTATGCCCCAAATTCCCACACTCAAAGCATCACAGACTATCTGTGCTGTCAAACCCCACGTGGAGACCCTTCCCATGCCTCACTTTAAAATGCACATTTAACTGTTGCTCATTGTTGTTCAGAAACATAAACACTTGCCTCCGGAACGAAACAACGTGCTTAACGGCATCTGCCTGAAAACCTGCCGACAGTACACGAAAACAACTAGCAAACTTCCCAAAACCACTCAGTTCTTTATGGATTTGATCACCGTAATGAACGGAGGCAGATTGGCAACTACAACCCTTGTCAAAGGAGTCGGAAGAGGAGAAATCGGCACCAACATATCCCTTACTGACTGACAATGAACAGACACATGCATGCAATCATGTAAGACACCTGCTTTTTAGCATGACTTTGTTGTTTATTTAAATCTAAGTAGTCATGCTTTGATGCCTACTTTAATCCTCTGTCTATGTTGATGTCATGATGCATTCCTATAGTGTTACTTTGCATCGCTGCGTTGGTAAGCACAACACAGTGAGTCAGAGACAGACAGTGAGACAGACACAGTGAGTCAGAGACAGACAGTGAGACAGACACAGTGAGTCCGAGACAGACAGTGAGACAGACACAGTGAGTCAGAGACAGACAGTGAGACAGACAGTGAGACAGACACAATGAGTCAGAGACAGACACAATGAGTCAGAGACAGACACAGTGCGTCAGAGACAGACACAGTGAGTCAGAGACACAATGAGTCAGAGACAGTGAGTCAGAGACAGCTCTTCACATCTGTTTACAATGAAAGCACCACAAGAAGTCTCTGAATGGGAATGCATCTGTTCCTGTCCTCTAGCCAAGCCTGTGATCTCAGCTCGGCACAGTTTCTCTAAATTAAGAAACAGACATAGGAATAATATCCCAATGCATTCTCATTGCCCAGTGCAGTCTCAATGTGCCTGGTTTTCCAGGTTCTGCTCTGTGGTGTGGTGCTGTGTGGCACACTGCCTGGATCTCCAGTCTCCACAAACCAGGCCTTGCCAGCTAGCAGACCCTGGCAGAACCAGTCCACAGAACCTAGTCTGGGGGAGACCTCAGACCTAATGCCTCAAATCTCGAACACCTGACGGAGCCTTTCTCTGACACAAGGTTTACAAACAGATTGAGGGGGAGGAAGAGGGGGGAGGAGGGCGAAGGTTTGGCCTGACTGTAATCAAACCTGTTTTCTCTATTTACCCCTCTCCTATTAGCTGTAGCATGAAGAGGTCAGTGTACTGAGAAGTACATGCCTCCGCTGGAACATATAAACACTGCTAACATCCTATGAGACTGTGTTCAAACAAGTTCATGTCTGGCAATAATTGGTATACAGAGAAGGGCTGAAATAGGATCAAGACCAGTATTGATGTGCAAACCATCTGAAATGCTCCTTAGAGGAAGGCCCAAAGTAAAACGATTTGTGACATTCTCCTGGTACTGCAGATCAGGATAAAAATGTCAGCTGCCAAGCTTGATGTTTGCTGATGCAGTGTGACCTTTTTTTATAGGGAGGTTTCTGTACCGTACTGTGTCGAGGGTATTGGACCAGAACTCATCATAGGAAGGTTTCTGTACCGTACTGTGTCGAGGGTATTGGACCAGAACTCATCATAGGGAGGTTTCTGTACCGTACTGTGTCGAGGGTATTGGACCAGAACTCATCATAGGGAGGTTTCTGTACCGTACTGTGTCGAGGGTATTGCACCAGAACTCATCATAGGAAGGTTTCTGTACCGTACTGTGTCGAGGGTATTGGACCAGAACTCATCATAGGAAGGTTTCTGTACCGTACTGTGTCGAGGGTATTGGACCAGAACTCATCATAGGGAGGTTTCTGTACCGTACTGTGTCGAGGGTATTGGACCAGAACTCATCATAGGAAGGTTTCTGTACCGTACTGTGTCGAGGGTATTGGACCAGAACTCATCATAGGAAGGTTTCTGTACCGTACTGTGTCGAGGGTATTGGACCAGAACTCATCATAGGAAGGTTTCTGTACCGTACTGTGTCGAGGGTATTGGACCAGAACTCATCATAGGAAGGTTTCTGTACCGTACTGTGTCGAGGGTATTGCACCAGAACTCATCATAGGAAGGTTTCTGTACCGTACTGTGTCGAGGGTATTGGACCAGAACTCATCATAGGAAGGTTTCTGTACCGTACTGTGTCGAGGGTATTGGACCAGAACTCATCATAGGGAGGTTTCTGTACCGTACTGTGTCGAGGGTATTGGACCAGAACTCATCATAGGAAGGTTTCTGTACCGTACTGTGTCGAGGGTATTGGACCAGAACTCATCATAGGAAGGTTTCTGTACCGTACTGTGTCGAGGGTATTGGACCAGAACTCATCATAGGAAGGTTTCTGTACCGTACTGTGTCGAGGGTATTGCACCAGAACTCATCATAGGAAGGTTTCTGTACCGTACTGTGTCGAGGGTATTGGACCAGAACTCATCATAGGAAGGTTTCTGTACCGTACTGTGTCGAGGGTATTGGACCAGAAATCATCATAGGGAAGGTTTCTGTACCGTACTGTGTCGAGGGTATTGGACCAGAAATCATCATAGGAAGGTTTCTGTACCGTACTGTGTCGAGGGTATTGGACCAGAAATCATCATAGGGAAGGTTTCTGTACCGTACTGTGTCGAGGGTATTGGACCAGAACTCATCATAGGGAGGTTTCTGTACCGTACGTACTGTGTCGAGGGTATTGGACCAGAAATCATCATAGGGAAGGTTTCTGTACCGTACTGTGTCGAGGGTATTGGACCAGAACTCATCATAGGAAGGTTTCTGTACCGTACTGTGTCGAGGGTATTGGACCAGAACTCATCATAGGAAGGTTTCTGTACCGTACTGTGTCGAGGGTATTGGACCAGAACTCATCATAGGGAGGTTTCTGTACCGTACTGTGTCGAGGGTATTGAACCAGAACTCATCATAGGGAGGTTTCTGTACCGTACTGTGTCGAGGGTATTGCACCAGAACTCATCATAGGGAGGTTTCTGTACCGTACTGTGTCGAGGGTATTGGACCAGAACTCATCATAGGGAGGTTTCTGTACCGTACGTACTGTGTCGAGGGTATTGGACCAGAAATCATCATAGGGAAGGTTTCTGTACCGTACTGTGTCGAGGGTATTGGACCAGAACTCATCATAGGGAAGGTTTCTGTACCGTACTGTGTCGAGGGTATTGGACCAGAACTCATCATAGGAAGGTTTCTGTACCGTACTGTGTCGAGGGTATTGGACCAGAACTCATCATAGGAAGGTTTCTGTACCGTACTGTGTCGAGGGTATTGGACCAGAAATTATCATAGGGAAGGTTTCTGTACCGTACTGTGTCGAGGGTATTGGACCAGAAATCATCATAGGGAAGTTTCTGTACCTGGCTGTGGGTATGGGACCAGAAATCATGTTTGTGTGACATGTGATTGAGTGTTTGTGTGAATATGTGTGTGGTTGTGTGTGTGTATTATACTACTGAACTGTATGCAGAGTGATGGTGGCTGTGTACTACTGAACTGTATGCAGAGTGATGGTGGCTGTGTACTACTGAACTGTATGCAGAGTGATGGTGGCTGTGTACTACTGAACTGTATGCAGAGTGATGGTGGCTGTGTACTACTGAACTGTATGCAGAGTGATGGTGGCTGTGTACTACTGTACTGTATGCAGAGTGATGGTGGCTGTGTACTACTGAACTGTATGCAGAGTGATGGTGGCTGTGTACTACTGTACTGTATGCAGAGTGATGGTGGCTGTGTACTACTGAACTGTATGCAGAGTGATGGTGGCTGTGTACTACTGTACTGTATGCAGAGTAATGGTGGCTGTGCCTTGGCAGTGATCAGTCACTGTGACTCATGGGCTTCATTAATGACTGGGGTTCTTATTGTATTGGTGGTGGCAGTAGTCACAGATGGCAGGACTATTAATTACTCCAGTCCAGTGTGCCTCTGCTTTTAATCCAGCCATCCTCTACTCGGCTCTACTCAGCTCTACTCTGCTCTACTCTGCTCTACTCAGCTCTACTCTACTCCGCTCTACTCTACTCTACTCTACTCTACTCAGCTCTACTCTATTCTACTCAGCTCTACTCTTCTCCGCTCTACTCTACTCAGCTCTACTCTACTCTACTCAGCTCTACTCTACTCAGCTCTACTCTAATCAGCTCTACTCTACTCTACTCAGCTCTACTCTTCTCCGCTCTACTCTACTCAGCTCTACTCTACTCTACTCAGCTCTACTCTACTCAGCTCTACTCTACTCCGCTCTACTCTACTCAGCTCTACTCTACTCTACTCAGCTCTACTCTACTCAGCTCTACTCTACTCTACTCAGCTCTACTCTACTCAGCTCTACTCTACTCCGCTCTACTCTACTCTACTCTACTCAGCTCTACTCTACTCAGCTCTACTCTATTCTACTCAGCTCTACTCATCTCTACTTCGCTCTACTCTACTCTACTCAGTTCTACTCTACTCTACTCAGTTCTACTCTACTCAGTTCTACTCTACTCTGCTCTGCTCTACTCTACTCAGTTCTACTCTACTCAGTTCTACTCTACTCAGTTCTACTCTACTCCACTCTACTCCACTCTGATCTGCTCTACTCCACTCTATTCAGCTCTACTCACCTCTACTCATCTCTACTCCACTCATCTCTGCTTTGTAATGCAGCTCTGAATGAGACCCACCAAGACACCACCACTGAGACACTCTTAATCCTCTGTCCGTCCCTTAGAATGTCTATCCTCTGTCAGTCCCTTAGAATGTCTATCCTCTGTCCGTCCCTTAGAATGTCTATCCTCTGTCCGTCCTTTAGAATGTCTATCCTCTGTCCTTCCCTTAGAATGTCTATCCTCTGTCCGTCCCTTAGAATGTCTATCCTCTGTCCTTCCCTTAGAATGTCTATCCTCTGTCCGTCCCTTAGAATGTCTATCCTCTGTCCCTTAGAATGTCTATCCTCTGTCCGTCCCTTAGAATGTCTATCCTCTGTCCTTCCCTTAGAATGTCTATCCTCTGTCCTTCCCTTAGAATGTCTATCCTCTGTCCTTCCCTTAGAATGTCTATCCTCTGTCCGTTCCTTAGAATGTCTATCCTCTGTCCGTCCCTTAGAATGTCTATCCTCTGTCCGTCCCTTAGAATGTTTATCCTCTGTCCGTCCCTTAGAATGTCTATCCTCTGTCCGTCCCTTAGAATGTCTATCCTCTGTCCGTCCCTTAGAATGTCTATCCTCTGTCCGTCCCTTAGAATGTCTATCCTCTGTCCGTCCCTTAGAATGTCTATCCTCTGTCCGTCCCTTAGAATGTCTCTCCTCTGTCCTTCCCTTAGAATGTCTCTCCTCTGTCCTTCCCTTAGAATGTCTATCCTCTGTCCGTCCCTTAGAATGTCTCTCCTCTGTCCGTCCCTTAGAATGTCTCTCCTCTGTCCGTCCCTTAGAATGTCTATCCTCTGTCCGTCCCTTAGAATGTCTATCCTCTGTCCGTCCCTTAGAATGTCTATCCTCTGTCCTTCCCTTAGAATGTCTATCCTCTGTCCTTCCCTTAGAATGTCTATCCTCTGTCCGTTCCTTAGAATGTCTATCCTCTGTCCGTCCCTTAGAATGTCTATACTCTGTTTGTCCCTTAGAATGTCCATCCTCTGTCCGTCCCTTAGAATGTCTATCCTCTGTTTGTCCCTTAGAATGTCCATCCTCTGTCCGTCCCTTAGAATGTCTATCCTCTGTCCTTCCCTTAGAATGTCTATCCTCTGTCCTTCCCTTAGAATGTCTATCCTCTGTTTGTCCCTTAGAATGTCCATCCTCTGTCCGTCCCTTAGAATGTCTATCCTCTGTCCGTCTCTTAGAATGTCTATCCTCTGTCCGTCTCTTAGAATGTCTATCCTCTGTCCCTTAGAATGTCTATCCTCTGTCCGTCCCTTAGAATGTCTATCCTCTGTCCGTCCCTTAGAATGTCTATCCTCTGTCCGTCCCTTAGAATGTCTATCCTCTGTCCTTCCCTTAGAATGTCTATCCTCTGTCCTTCCCTTAGAATGTCTATCCTCTGTCCGTCCCTTAGAATGTCTATCCTCTGTCCGTCCCTTAGAATGTCTATCCTCTGTCCGTCCCTTAGAATGTCTATCCTCTGTCCTTCCCTTAGAATGTCTATCCTCTGTCCTTCCCTTAGAATGTCTATCCTCTGTCCGTCCCTTAGAATGTTTATCCTCTGTCCGTCCCTTAGAATGTCTATCCTCTGTCCGTCCCTTAGAATGTCTATCCTCTGTCCGTCCCTTAGAATGTCTATCCTCTGTCCGTCCCTTAGAATGTCTCTCCTCTGTCCTTCCCTTAGAATGTCTATCCTCTGTCCGTCCCTTAGAATGTCTCTCCTCTGTCCTTCCCTTAGAGTGTCTCTCCTCTGTCCTTCCCTTAGAGTGTCTATCCTCTGTCCGTCCCTTAGAATGTCTCTCCTCTGTCCGTCCCTTAGAATGTCTCTCCTCTGTCCGTCCCTTAGAATGTCTATCCTCTGTCCGTCCCTTAGAATGTCTATCCTCTGTCCGTCCCTTAGAATGTCTATCCTCTGTCCTTCCCTTAGAATGTCTATCCTCTGTCCTTCCCTTAGAATGTCTATCCTCTGTCCGTTCCTTAGAATGTCTATCCTCTGTCCGTCCCTTAGAATGTCTATACTCTGTTTGTCCCTTAGAATGTCCATCCTCTGTCCGTCCCTTAGAATGTCTATCCTCTGTTTGTCCCTTAGAATGTCCATCCTCTGTCCGTCCCTTAGAATGTCTATCCTCTGTCCTTCCCTTAGAATGTCTATCCTCTGTCCTTCCCTTAGAATGTCTATCCTCTGGGCCTCCCGGGTGGCGCAGTGGTCTAGGGCACTGCATCGCAGTGCTAACTGCGCCACCAGAGTCTCTGGGTTCGCGCCCAGGCTCTGTCGCAGCCGGCCGCGACCGGGAGGTCCGTGGGGCGACGCACAATTGGGCTAGCGTCGTCCGGGTTAGGGTGGGTTTGGCCGGTAGGGATATCCTTGTCTCATCGCGCTCCAGCGACTCCTGTGGCGGGCCGGGCGCAGTGCGTGCTAACCAAGGGGGCCAGGTGCACGGTGTTTCCTCCGACACATTGGTGCGGCTGGCTTCCGGGTTGGAGGCGCGCTGTGTTAAAGAAGCAGTGCGGCTTGGTTGGGTTGTGCTTCGGAGGACGCATGGCTTTCGACCTTCGTCTCTCCCGAGCCCGTACGGGAGTTGTAGCGATGAGACAAGATAGTAATTACTAGCGATTGGATACCACGAAAATTGGGGAGAAAAGGGGATAAAATAAAAAAAATAATAATAATAAAAAAAAATAAAAAAAATGTCTATCCTCTGTTTGTCCCTTAGAATGTCCATCCTCTGTCCGTCCCTTAGAATGTCTATCCTCTGTCCTTCCCTTAGAATGTCTATCCTCTGTCCGTCCCTTAGAATGTCTATCCTCTGTCCGTCCCTTAGAATGTCTATCCTCTGTCCGTCCCTTAGAATGTCTATCCTCTGTCCGTCCCTTAGAATGTCTATCCTCTGTCCGTCTCTTAGAATGTCTATCCTCTGTCCGTCCCTTAGAATGTCTATCCTCTGTCCGTCCCTTAGAATGTCTATCCTCTGTCTGTCCTTTAGAATGTCTATCCTCTGTCCGTCCCTTTAAGCTCAGACACACTGGTAGGATTGTCAAACGTTTGCCTGCCGACAGTACTTAGCACCTCTGAACAGTCTCAGCAGTCAATCTCTTTTGTGTTCACACAGCAAAGACCTTGAAAGTTGTCAGCCACTCAGCCTTGTTAAAATACTCCACACCAGAAGGTGGCAGTAGTGTTGTTTGGCGACGCATATCTGTGCGTATTGCTGTATTCGAGATTCCAAACTATCTGCGCTAATGTTGCTATTTTGTAGAATGCCCTTGTTGATACTAGCCAGATGGCATAGCTAGATAAATACCTAGCAATACGACGAAGAAACGATTTACTTCACTTTCCATAATCTCATACTGCCAGTGCCAGCCCATAGCCAAATGTTTAGCTAGCTAGCTAATGTTAGCATATTCGCTAGCTAGCACAACATAGCTAGCTAACTAAGGGCACTGCGCTAACTCCGCAGCTAACACAGACAGCTGTTTCATGGAAACTATCTAATCCTGTCACGTTCCTGACCTGTTTTCTGTTGTTTTGTATGTGTTTAGTTGGTCAGGACGTGAGCTGGGTGGGAATTCTATGTTGTGTGTCTAGTTTGTCTGTTTCTATGTCCAGCCTAATATGGTTCTCAATCAGAGGCAGATGGTAATCGTTGTCCCTGATTGAGAATCATATATAGGAGGCTTGTTTTGTGTTGGGATTTTGTGGGTGTTTGTTTCCTGTCTCTGTGATTGTCTGCACCAGATAGGTCTGTGTCGGTTTTTGCACATTTGTTATTTTGTATTGTTGTTTGTAGTGTTTTACTTGTTCTTTATTAAACATGTTTAACACTAGCCGCGCTGCACTTTGGTCCTCTCCTTCACCCCTGGAAGAAAACCGTTACAAATCCATTGTGCTTTAATTATAACATCAATACTAGCTACAGTGGTTAGCTAGCTTGGAGGAGGTATTTAGTGTTGTGCGCATTGCGTCTGTGCACTAAGCTAGCTACCATCCTGTAGCTTACATTGCAAATGAAGTGTGACTGACTCATCCGTGGATGTACGGAGAAAATGGCCTCTTTAAAAAAAATGTTTGGCTTGAAGTCAAGTTGTTGGCCACTGATGAGCATTGCAATTCTATAAGTAGAATCGGTAGGTTCTTCGCTACCAGGTCGGCACGCAGCAGATACCGCTTTTCTTCTAGCAAGAGAAGGACCGGCCTTCCACTGTGATGAGTACCTATCTATCGGCAGTGAGGTTCTTGGTGTGTTTCATGCTTTAGAATGTCTATCCTTCACGCTGTCCCCCACTCTTCACCCTCTGTCTGTCCATTAGAATGTCTATCCTTCACGCTGTCCCCCACTCTTCACCCTTTGTCTGTCTGTTAGAATGTCTATCCTTCATGCTGTCCCCCACTCTTCACCCTCTGTCTGTCCGTTAGAATGTCTATCCTTCACGCTGTCCCCCACTCTTCACCCTCTGTCTGTCCATTAGAATGTCTATCCTTCACGCTGTCCCCCACTCTTCACCCTCTGTCTGTTCATTATAATGTCTAACCTTCACGCTGTCCCCCACTCTTCACCCTCTGTCTGTCCATTAGAATGTCTATCCTTCACGCTGTCCCCCACTCTTCACCCTCTGTCTGTTCATTATAATGTCTAACCTTCACGCTGTCCCCCACTCTTCACCCTCTGTCTGTCCATTAGAATGTATATCTTTCACGCTGTCCCCCACTCTTCACCCTCTGTCTGTCCATTAGAATGTCTAGCCTTCACGCTGTCCCCCACTCTTCACCCTCTGTCTGTCCATTAGAATGTCTAGCCTTCACGCTGTCCCCCACTCTTCACCCTCTGTCTGTCCATTAGAATGTATATCTTTCACGCTGTCCCACACTTCATTATATTACTGTATTCTGGTGATGCATTATATTCTAGTGATGCACTGTATTCTAGTGATGCACTGTATTCTAGTGATGCACTGTATTCTATTGATGCACTATATTCTAGTGATGCACTATATTCTAGTGATGCACTGTATTCTAGTGATGCACTGTATTCTAGTGATGCACTGTATTCTAGTGATGCACTGTATTCTAGTGATGCACTGTATTCTAGTGATGCACTGTATTCTAGTGATGCACTGTATTCTAGTGATGCACTGTGTTATAGTGATGCACTGTATTCTAGTGATGCACTGTATTCTAGTGATGCACTGTATTCTCGTACCAAATGCAGAAAACCCAGGCTACTAACTTAGATTTCCTGTCCGTATGATTCTCTGGTTCTGTCGAGAGGTCTGACACTGCAGGTTCACAGCTGTGGGGGCTGCAGCAGCAGGACCTTGGCAGGCCGGCAGCAGTGTGTGTGAGTGGGTGTTTGGCTAGTGGATGCTCTGGTGGCCTCTAGCCTCTTGCTCCCCTGTGCTCTCACTCATCACCCCCTCCACCATATGGAAACAGCTGGTCCTCTGTGGTGGGCACTGTGTGGTGCCCTTAGCCCCCTACATCCTGTAGTCAGGAGGGAAAGTCGTGTAGGGAGAGAGATCAGGGAACCAGAAAGCTATGGAGAGGGGAGCTGGCTATGGTGGTGCTATATTGGACAGATTTAATTTAAATATTGTTTTATCTGATTGAGGCAATTGACTGTTTAATTAACACTGATATAAGTGAGTGTAATAATGCAAAACATGAACCTATTTCCCATGGGTCATTAATGAGGATTGCCCTCTTGTGATTGGAAGAGGTCACTACATACAGTAATCCAGGAAGTAGAGCAAGTCAGTTCCAATGACTGCCCTTATGTGGAGATGGACTGAATGAGGAGAGGGAGAGAGCTTGGTGAACAAGGAGAGGAGTACGTGGGTGGAGGAGTTACAGAGTAGAGAAGGAGAAGAGGGTGGTGTAGATTGTAGAAGAATAGAATGGGGGGGGTGAAGATTGTAGAATGATAGAATAGGGGGAGAAAGGTGGGATGAAAATTGTAGAATGAGAAAATAAGGGGAGAAACGGGGGGGTGAAGATTGCAGAACGATAGAATGGGAGGGTGAAGATTATCCTAGCCAAAGGGGCGGGACTGTTACTATAAACACTGGCATAACTGTGCTACGTTCTGCTCCGGTGAAAACCGTTCAAAAGAATGCAGCTTGGCTAAACAGCTCAACTCCCCTGCCTGCCTGCTATGCTTCTGTCTTCTTAGGGGTTTTCCAACAGGACATGTGGCTTTAACTGCAGTCCCTGCCATCCCTTTGTGCCTCTAAATGTGACCCACCACCCCGATTCAGTCTTATGTAGCAAAATTTGAAATTGTGTTTTTTTACATTGGATAAAAGTAGAGACTCCGAGCTAGAAAATTGTATATTATACACTGCAGTTGAAGAACAATGGGAAAGTAATTCTGCTTTGAAAGTTAACTTTGTAACCCCACTTTTGATAAAATGACCCTTAAATGTTTTGATACACCTACTGGAGAGCTCTTCTTTGTCTATACCTATTCAGCGTTGTTCACACCATCTTAAGCCTTAGCCCCACCCATCTCTTTAAGGATTCACGTGAGGCCATGTGCTAAACAGAGTGAGTAAGGTAGTGTAGTAAACAACCAAAGATAGTAGCCTACAATAAGGACAAACTGCAGGTAAAAATACACCTTTTCTAGTCCTTGGACAATATCCTAATCTGACTTTGAAAGTGTCCAGATAAAAATATTTTATAAATATTTTATCATTATTAGATGATCACCCAGACACTTGTCTAAATGAATGGGTCATGTGAAAGAAATGCTATAACCACCCCACAGCCACATCTAGCTAAGTGGACGGGTCACTATTGTCTAGACATGTACACATGTTCATGAAATACCATAGATGGCTGTAATTACCCCGGACACACCTGGCTAACTTGATGGGTCAGGTTATCATTCTCTTGCGAAGTGGAAGAGTGTAGACCTGTAGCTAGCTAGCTAAACAATCTCAACCCATAGCTACAGTACAAATGGATTGTTATAGCTAGCCACATGAAATGCTGTAGTATGAATCTGCAGGTAACTAAAGCTAACCAACTAGGTTCAATGTTAGCTAGCTAACATTTGGCCATAACTAGCAATGCAAATGGGTTTCTGAGATACAAATAATATTACTACACAGATCATACACGTAACGTTAGCTAGCGAGCCAGCAAGCTAACGTTCGCTAGCTAACGGTACGCTTTAACTTGCAATGAATATGACTTTGACAAAATTTGAAACGTATAATATCTGAAAATGTAGCTAGACTCTTACCCATATACATGGATGAACGCTTCATGGCAGCATGTCTTTTTGGTACATTTTTTATTTTACCCGGTAAGTTGACTGAGAACACATTCTAATTTACAGCAACAACCTGGGGAACGGTTACAGGGGAGAGGAATGAGCCAATTAGAAGCTGGGGATGATTAGGTGGCCATGGTGGTTTGAGGGCCAGATTGGGAATTTAGATAGGACAACGTGGTTAACACCCCTACTCTTACGATAAGTGCCATGGGATCTATAGCGACAACCGAGAGTTAGGACACCCGTTTAATGTCCCATCAGCAAGGGGCATTGGAATCTTTTTTTAGACCAGAGAAAAGAGTGTCTCCTCCTGGCCCTCCCATCCAGGATCAACCCTGCTTAGCCCCAGAGGCAAGTCAGCAGTGGTATTCAGGGTGCTGCTGGCGGTTTGTAGCTAGCTACAGCTTGTTTGACCCGTTGTTGTGTCAAGCACTCCGGCTCACACTGACCTTATGCAGAAAGTAGTCCATCACAACTTTATCCAAATGATCTTTGTCGATAGCGCCTGCTAAATTCTGTTGCAAGGAGCAACACTTTTGTGGATCTCCAAGGCTAATGTTATATCTTTTAAAAATGTGTATAAAAATAATATATATATTTTTTAAACGTTAAAGTGCCTCTCCTTTTGAAGTAGTGTCGTGCGACATACGCCTAGCTTCATGAAACGTGTCATAAATGAGTAGGTTTTTTCTCAAAAGTCAGGGAAGCTATAAGGGGTAGCCTTGGTGTTGGCTGTGTATGTTCCCATGGGACAGGAAAAGAAGTAGTGGGTGAAAAACAGCCAGATGACCGACTCTGACGGAGACTTGAAAGAGTCATGGAGGAATGGACTTCCTAGGTGAGCTGGGTTGCCACTAGATCAGCTTCAAAGAGCACTGTGCCATCATCAGTCCCCATGGTGATACTGGGAACACAGAACAAAGTCACAGTCCCGCCCCCCCTCCCTCTCTCTGTCTGCTCCTCTCAGTGTCCCACCTCTCTGGGCCTCCATAAGAGGAGAGGAGGGGGAGGTTTTGAGCAATCTTCTGGGAGTGAAGGGAGGGGAATGGTTTCTATGGAGCCACCCACTATCCATGCAGCCAGTCATACTACACTCAGTCACTACTGCAAATGTCTCTGTTGTTTGTCTGTGGCATTCCTCTTGATCCACAAAGTCCTAGAGAGATGTATTTTAACTAGGCAAGTCAGTTAAGAACAAATTCTTATTTTACAATGACAGTGATACAGCTCAGGATCAAACCAGGGTCTGTAGTGACGCCCCTAACACTGAGATGCAGTGCCTTAGACCGCTGCGCCACTCGGGAGCCCCTACGGGGTGATAAGATCCAGTCCTGAATGTGCTCTCGTGATCGCTGATCCTTGATTAACCTTGCAGATAGTCTTTGCTGAGGGGATTTTCTGTGAAATGTCATCAGAATGAGTCTTTAAAACCGAGGGACAATATCATCCATAGTCTAAGTACACATTTATCATTGAGTGATTGAGCTAGTGAATGCCAGCCAGCCCACCGTACAGTCAATAGGTAATTCACTACTGCACCAGGTATTTCTCTAACTTACCATGTATGTTTCTGTCTTTCACAGCAAAGAGCCTCAGGCAAGGTGTTGTTTGACCTGGTGTGTACCCACCTGAACCTCGTTGAGGGAGACTACTTCGGCCTAGAATACCAACACCACAAGATGATGGTGAGTGAAGAAATAGACACAGTCCTTAAGGGTTGTTTCTGGATTGGGTGTTAGCTTGTATCTTCTTGATGTGTTAGTGTAGAAGCCTTGAATTCATTTCTCTATGCTGACTAAAGGGGCGTTTGCTTTCCTTATGTTCACAGGTTTGGTTAGACCTCCTAAAGCCTATTGTCAAGCAGCTAAGACGTAAGTACGCTGACTTTATTACACATTTTTACACGGCTGGCAATGGACAGTTCATGCTTCATTTGCTTCAACTAACACTGGGGGTATGGTTGCTAACAGAAGAAAATGAATCAAGCCTTACATAGAAACATGAAATGTCTGTGAAAGGAGACAGCTAGGAGACTTAGTTGTGGTGTGAGGAAGTCTCAACACCTTGTCTCGTCCAAGCAAACTTAAAGTGATGCTCCAGAACTTTTTAAAAATAATTTCAGCCAGTAGTTTTGAAAGTGGTACCCGTTACTTGTGTACTACTTGTCATCCAATGGTGTACCACTATCTAGAACCGTCTATGTAGGGTTCTTCAAAGAACCCCTTGTATATGATTCTACCTAGAACCCTATGACGGGTTCTGCCTAGAACCCTCTATGATGGGTTCTACCCAGGGCCATTTTATCTGTCACGCCCTGGCCTTAGTATTCTTTGTTTTCTTTATTATTTTAGTTAGGTCAGGGTGTGACATGGGGAATGTTTGTGTTTTGTCATTTTGGGTGGTTATATGGTAAAGGGGGTGTTGGGTGTAGTGTATGAGTTTGTGTTGAGTGAATGTTTCTAGGTATGTCTATGGTTGAGTGAATGTGTCTAGGTATGTCTATGGTTGCCTGAGTGGTTCTCAATCAGAGACAGATGTCTTTCATTTGTCTCTGATTGGGAGCCATATTTAAGGCAGCCATGGGCATCATGCATTTGTGGGTAATTGTCTATGTCTAAGTGTTTAGTGTCAGCACTTATGTTTGATTAGCTTCACGGTCGTCTGTGTTGTTGTTTTGTTTAGTTGTATAGTGTTCGTGTCGTTTTCGTCTTCTTTCTTTAATAAAGAAGATGTACTTTCCACACGCTGCATTTTGGTCCTCACTCTCTTCGCAAGACGAGCGTGACAGAATTACCCACCAATGCGGGATCAAGCAGCGTGATAAGCGGCAACAGGAGCAGCGCAAGGAGGAATGGCAATGGGAGCGTAATCTGGACTACACTACGTGGGAGGAGATCGACAGGTGGGCGATCGACCCAGGGCGAGTGCCGGAGCCCGCCTGGGATTCTCTGGCGCAGTGCGAGGAGGGATACCGGCGAATGGAGGCAGCACGACGACGCGGTAGGAAGCCTGTGAGTCAACCCAAAAAATTTCTTGGGGGGGGGCTTAGAGGTAGTGGGCCGAGGGCAGGTAGGAGACCTGCGCCCACTTCCCAGGCTAACCGTGGAGAGCGGGAGTACGGGCGAACACCGTGTTACGCAGTAGAGCGCACGGTGTCTCCTGTACGTGTTCATAGCCCGGTGCGGGTTATTCCACCTCCCCGCACTGGTAGGGCTAGATTGGGCATTGAGCCAGGTGCCATGAAGCCGGCTCAACGCGTCTGGTCTCCAGTGCGTCTCCTCGGGCCGGCATACATGGCACCAGCCTTACGCATGGTGTCCCCGGTTCGCCTACATAGCCCGGTGCGGGTTATTCCACCTCCCCGCACTGGTCGGGCGACGGGGAGCATTCAACCAGGTAAGGTTGGGCAGGCTCGGTGCTCAAGGGAACCAGTACGCCTGCACGGTCCGGTATTTCCGGCGCCACCTCCCCGCCCCAGTCCAGTTCCACCAGTGCCTACACCACGCACCAGGCTTCCAGTGTGTCTCCAGAGCCCTGTTCCTCCTCCACGCACTCGTCCTATGGTGCGTGTCTCCAGCCCGGTACCACCAATTCCGGCACCACGCACCAAGCCTCCTGTGCGTCTCCAGAGTCCTGTGCATCCTGTTGCTGCTCCCCGCACTAGCCCTGAGATGCGTGTCCCCAGCCCGGTACCACCAGTTCCGGCACCACGCACTAGGCCTAATGTGCGTCCCCAGGGTCCAGTATGCCCTGTTCCTTCTCCCCGCACTAGCCTGAAGGTGCGTGTCCTTAGCCCGGTGCCTCCAGTTCCGGCACCACGCACCAGGCCTACAGTGCGCCTCATCCGGCCAGAGCCATCCGTCTCCCCAGCGCCATCTGAGCCATCCGTCTCCCCAGCGCCATCTGAGCCATCCGTCTCCCCAGCGCCATCTGAGCCATCCATCTCCCCAGCGCCATCTGAGCCATCCGTCTCCCCAGCGCCATCTGAGCCATCCGTCTGTCCCGAGCCATTAGAGCCGCCCGTCTGTCCCGAGCCGTTAGAGCCGTTAGTCAGTCAGGAGCCGCTAGAGCCATTCGTCAGTCAGGATCTGCCAGAGCCGCCAACCAGACAGGATCTGCCAGAGCCGCCAACCAGACAGGATCTGCCAGAGCCGCCAACCAGACAGGATCTGCCAGAGCCGCCAACCAGACAGGATCTGCCAGAGCCGCCAACCAGACAGGATCTGCCAGAGCCGCCAACCAGACAGGATCTGCCAGAGCCGTCAGCCAGCCATGAGCGTCCAGAGCCGTCAGCCAGCCATGAGCGTCCAGAGCCGTCAGCCAGCCATGAGCGTCCAGAGCCGTCAGCCAGCCATGAGCGTCCATTTCCGTCAGCCAGCCATGAGCAGCCAGATCCGTCAGCCAGCCATGAGCAGCCAGATCCGTCAGCCAGCCTTGAGCAGCCAGATCCGTCAGCCAGCCATGAGCAGCCAGATCCGTCAGCCAGCCATGAGCAGCCAGATCCGTCAGCCAGCCATGAGCAGCCAGATCCGTCAGCCAGCCATGAGCAGCCAGATCCGTCAGCCAGCCATGAGCAGCCAGATCCGTCAGCCAGCCATGAGCAGCCAGATCCGTCAGCCAGCCATGAGCAGCCAGATCCGTCAGCCAGCCATGAGCCGTCCAGCCAGGATCCGCCAGAGCCGTCCAGCCAGGATCCGCCAGAGCCGTCATCCAGCCAGGATCCGTTCCTCAGTCCGGAGCTGCCGTCCCTCAGTCCGGTGCTGCCCCTTATCCTGGTGCTGCCCCTTATCCTGGTGCTGCCCCTTATCCTGGTGCTGCCCCTTAGTCCGGTGCTGCCCCTTAGTCCGGTGCTGCCCCTTAGTCCGGTGCTGCCCCTTAGTCCGGTGCTGCCCCTTAGTCCGGTGCTGCCCCTTAATCCAGTGGGGTTAATGTGGAGGGTGGCCATTTGGAGGAGGCTACGAAAGCGGGTAGTGACTATGGTGGGGTGGGGACCACGACCAGTGCCAGAGCCGCCACCGTGGACAGACGCCCACCCAGACCCTCCCCTAGACTTTATGCTGGTGCGCCCGGAGTTCGCACCTTAAGGGGGGGGTTATGTCACGCCCTGGCCTTAGTATTCTTTGTTTTCTTTATTATTTTAGTTAGGTCAGGGTGTGACATGGGGAATGTTTGTGTTTTGTCATTTTGGGTGGTTATATGGTAAAGGGGGTGTTGGGTGTAGTGTATGAGTTTGTGTTGAGTGAATGTTTCTAGGTATGTCTATGGTTGCCTGAGTGGTTCTCAATCAGAAACAGATGTCTTTCATTTGTCTCTGATTGGGAGCCATATTTAAGGCAGCCATGGGCATCATGCATTTGTGGGTAATTGTCTATGTCTAAGTGTTTAGTGTCAGCACTTATGTTTGATTAGCTTCACGGTCGTCTGTTTTGTTGTTTTGTTTAGTTGTATAGTGTTCGTGTCGTTTTCGTCTTCTTTCTTTAATAAAGAAGATGTACTTTCCACACGCTGCATTTTGGTCCTCACTCTCTTCGCAAGACGATCGTGACATTATCTTTGGCGGGTTCTTCTTAGAACCCCCTATGAAAGGTTCTACCAAGAACCATTTTACTTATTAACCTTTTAACATGTAATTTTTTATGACAATACATCATAAGGCCTTTCATTGAGGGCGTAGTTATTCTTTAACACAGTGGTGTTAGGAATCTCCTGGTTTTATAGGCCACATCAGGCCTTCAAGTCACATTATGCTGACTTGCAACATGGTATAATTCCTATTGGAATCCAACCAGAATTAGGATAGCCAACAAGCAGAATTGTTAATCACCCACAACCTGCATTTAGATTGACTGCCAGGGTAGGGAGGGTTGAATACTGAGACGACCTCAATCATCTAAACTGGAACAACCATCTCAGTAACGGGTGGAATAATTCTAGATACTAATAGATTGGATTAGTTTTAAATACTGTATGTTGTTTATCTTTATGTAGCATAACATTTATCAACCAATTAATGTACATGCAAAAACACAGATATTACAGTCAAACAAACCATTCTTAAAAGCTTCCTGAAATAAAGGATGTTGGGAAATAGGAAATCTTGCCTTCCGAAAAATCCTTCTTGCCTTGCAAAGAATCATCAAAGAACCCTTGTCTTCCAAAAAGGGTTCTTCTGATCAAAACGGTTCTTGGTAGAACTCGATCCCTCCGCATAGAATCCTTTTGGAACCATTTTTTCTAAGAGTGTACCATTCCCCATTCAAAGGCACCCTGTGAATGGCATACATACACAATCCATGTCTCAATTGTCTCAAAGGCTTAAAAATCATTCTTTAATCTACACTGATTGAAGTGGATTTAACAAGTAACATCAATAAGGGATCATATCTTTCATGTCATGAAAATAGCAGGTGTACTTAATGTTTTGTACACTCAGTGTATATTTTTTTGCAATTCGTACAATATGTTACAAATCTAATTCGTACAATATGTTACGAATCTGTCGTGCTTAAGATCCCAAACTGCATCTTTATTCACACACAGAGACCATCTATCTTCCAGACTGAGGCTCCACTGTTAAAACTTGTACATCTCTAGTCATAAAGCTTTCATCAAGTCTTATGGAAGACTGGCTTGCTCAGCTACAAACAAGGGTTTGTGGTGCATAAGAGCAAGTACACTGCTTGTTATGATCTCATTGGTCAGTGAGACAAAAACAAAGGAATCATAGAGATCCGGTTCTAATTCCTAATTCTATGATAGGAATCTCCAAATCTCCAGATAGTGTGTTTAGATTGTGTTCTATAATTCTGTGATAGGAATCTCCAGATAGTGTGTTTAGATTGTGTTCTATAATTCTGTGATAGGAATCTCCAGATAGTGTGTTTAGAATGTGTTCTATAATTCTATGATAGGAATCTCCAGATAGTGTGTTTAGATTGTGTTCTATAATTCTATGATAGGAATCTCCAAATCTCCAGATAGTGTGTTTAGAATGTGTTCTCTAATTCTATGATAGGAATCTCCAGATAGTGTGTTTAGAATGTGTTCTATAATTCTATGATAGGAATCACTAGATAGTGTGTTTAGAATGTGTTCTATAATTCTATGATAGGAATCTCTAGATAGTGTGTTTAGAATGTGTTCTATAATTCTATGATAGGAATCTCCAAATCTCCAGATAGTGTGTTTAGAATGTGTTCTATAATTCTATGATAGGAATCTCTAGATAGTGTGTTTAGAATGTTTTCTATAATTCTATGATACGAATCTCCAAATCGCCAGATAGTGTGTTTAGAATGTGTTCTATAATTCTATGATAGGAATCTCCAGATAGTGTGTTTAGAATGTGTTCTATAATTCTATGATAGGAATCTCTAGATAGTGTTAGAATGTTTTCTATAATTCTATGATAGTGTGTTTAGAATGTGTTCTATAATTCTATGATAGGAATCTCCAAATCTCCAGATAGTGTGTTTAGAATGTGTTCTATAATTCTATGATAGGAATCACTAGATAGTGTGTTTAGAATGTGTTCTATAATTCTATGATAGGAATCTCCAAATCTCCAGATAGTGTGTTTAGAATGTGTTCTATAATTCTATGATAGGAATCTCTAGATAGTGTGTTTAGAATGTTTTCTATAATTCTATGATACGAATCTCCAAATCGCCAGATAGTGTGTTTAGAATGTGTTCTATAATTCTATGATAGGAATCACTAGATAGTGTGTTTAGAATGTGTTCTATAATTCTATGATAGGAATCACTAGATAGTGTGTTTAGAATGTGTTCTATAATTCTATGATAGGAATCTCCAAATCTCTAGATAGTGTGTTTAGAATGTGTTCTATAATTCTATGATACGAATCTCCAAATCGCCAGATAGTGTGTTTAGAATGTGTTCTATAATTCTATGATACCAATCTCCAAATCGCCAGATAGTATGTTTAGAATGTGTTCTATAATTCTGTGATAGGAATCTCTAGATAGAATTATAGAACACATTCTAAACACACTATGATAGGAATCTCTAGATAGTGTGTTTAGAATGTTTTCTATAATTCTATGATACCAATCTCCAAATCGCCAGATAGTGTGTTTTAGAATGTGTTCTATAATTCTATGATAGGAATCTCCAAATCTCCAGATAGTGTGTTTAGAATGTGTTCTATAATTCTATGATAGGAATCTCTAGATAGTGTGTTTAGAATGTGTTCTATAATTCTATGATAGGAATCTCCAAATCGCCAGATAGTGTGTTTAGAATGTGTTCTATAATTCTATGATAGGAATCTCCAGATAGTGTGTTTAGAATGTGTTCTATAATTCTATGATAGGAATCTCTAGATAGTGTGTTTAGAATGTTTTCTATAATTCTATGATAGGAATCTCCAAATCGCCAGATAGTGTGTTTAGAATGTGTTCTATAATTCTATGATAGGAATCTCTAGATAGTGTGTTTAGAATGTTTTCTATAATTCTATGATAGGAATCTCCAAATCGCCAGATAGTGTGTTTAGAATGTGTTCTATAATTCTATGATAGGAATCTCCAAATCGCCAGATAGTGTGTTTAGAATGTGTTCTCTAATTCTATGATAGGAATCTAAAGATAATGTATTTAGATTGTGTTCTCTGTATCGTCTTGGCTGTGACTCCTCCTAACCAAGCCATTATCTCACACCCACAGGGCCCAAGCACACAGTCCTGAGATTTGTGGTGAAGTTCTTCCCCCCAGACCACGCCCAGCTACTGGAGGAATTGACCAAGTAAGACTAAACAGATAGAAGCCTAGGTTTAACCAGCAACATACCAACTGCCATTTCAGACAAACCCCCAGTCTACAAAAGCTCAGCTATAGGGTTTCCTCATTGGCAGGTGCTTAAAGGTCCAATGCAGCTGTTTTTATCTCAATATCAAATCATTTTCTGGGGAACAATGAAGTACATTACTGTGGTTGTTTTCTATTAAAAACAATTTAAAAAAGAAAACAATAATAACTTCTTAGCAAAAAGCAATTTCTCAGGCAAGAATTTAGCTAGAACTGTCTGGAAGTGGTATGAGTGGGGAAGGGAAAACTGAAAACTAGCTGTTATTGGCAGAGAGGTTTGGAACTCTCTTTCTTATTGGTCTATTAACTAATTTACCACCTGGGGATGTCACCAGGCGGCCAAAACTCCATCCCACCAAAACAGGCTGACCTTTCAGGCGGTCTTTACAAACAGCTCTAACACTAAAAGGGCATTATCATCATTTTCACAATATTATTCCAACCACATAGTGTGGAAATATCCAGGTAACTGCCAAAATAAAGGACACACCAAGATAAAGTGTCTTAATAGGGCGTTGGGCCAGCACGAGCCGCCAGATCAGCTTTAAGGCGGCTTGGCATTCTACAGTGTCACCATTCTTCCACAAGAAATTCCATAATTTAGTGTTTTGTTGATGGTGGTGGAAAACGCTGTCTCAGGCGCCACTCCAGAATCTCCCATAAGTGTTCAATTAGGTTGAGATCTGGTGACTGAGACACACACACACACACAGAGACACACACACACACACACACACACACACACACAGACACACACACAGACAGACAGACAGACAGACAGACAGACAGACAGACAGACAGACAGACAGACAGACAGACAGACAGACAGACAGACACCCTTTAATGCTATGCTCCTTTGAGACCCTTCTGTCAAGTCACTGATATCTTCTAGTCATGGTAGCCAAAATAATGGGCAACTGGGCATTTTTATACATGACCCTAAGCATGATGGGATAGTAATTGCTTAATTAACTAATTAACAGGAACCACACCTTTGCTGGATGCACCTGCTTTCAATATACTTTGTATCCCTCATTTACTCAAGTGTTTCCTTTATTTTGGCAGTTACCTGTATATAAAACACAGAAAAATCAAAAATGTTATTGTCCTGGGCCTTTAATAATATGATTTTGTATTCAGCTGACAAGCTGTCGACACGGTCTGGTGCATAAACTGGTACAGTATATAAGGCTGACTGCTCAGCACATAACAGGCTATCAGCAGCTATATTATCCAGTTTCCATTAGAGTAAGTCATTCTCAGGTCAGTTCTGTGTGTTGACGGGACTGCGATGTCACAGAATGTGAATGCTAATGTAGAAGTGACCAATGTGTTCCAGCCCCCTACAGATAAAAAAAAATTCTGCCTCGGGCATTTAATTCATGTCATCCATGTTTTACGCCTGCCATGTTTTTAATGTAGCACCTTCGTGTGATCCTGATTGTTACCATTGCACTAATGTTTTTCTGATGTATATGTACTCATTGTATGATAACCCCTCCACCCTAAAGAAGGGTGTAACAGTCGATATAAGACGGGTAAAGACACTCATCCTGTTATGATGATGTTGCTCTGTAATCCAATTGTCTTGGATTTCAAGCTGCAATATTTAACTCTTTTGGACGACCTGACCTCCACGTGGTTCCTGTGTTGTTCGTCCCTCCTGTGTTGTTCCTCCCTCCTGTGTTGTCGCCTGACAGGTTTGGATGTTAACCACAGCCAGTCATCCTGTCGACTCTGTTCTAGCCTTTCTCTTTGTCCCGTCTTGTTCAGGTACCTCTTCGCCCTGCAGATCAAGCATGACCTTGCCTGCGGACGTCTGACATGCAACGACAGTAGCGCAGCCCTGCTGGTCTCCCATATTATCCAGTGTACGTCTCTCTGTTACTTTCCCTGTGGCTTCACACAGCCTATAGGATCACAGAGCCAATAGACCATATACATTTGTAGGAAAACAGAACCTCCTTCAAACTGTGTCAAACAGGATGTGGTGCAGCGTCCCAAATTGAGAATCAGTGCATTGCCATGGATACCTTTTTCTTTTGTCTTCCTCTGAATTAATGAAATGTGGGAAGACACCGAGAGAGAGAGAGCTTTTTGAAAAGCCATCTGTTCCTCAGCCTGGATTCTAATGCTCGCGGGAGCTGTCAAAAAGTAAAACCGAAGAGAGGGAAGAGGCATGGATGAGGATGAATCTATTCTAATCTATTCTGTTTAGGGATATATGCAAATAATCTGAGTTTTTATCAACCAGCAGTGGTGTAGATCATTTACACACTGCACACAATGTAATGCGATGTCCTAACTTTAACCCTTTGTTCTCCAGCTGAGATTGGGGACTTTGAGGAGAGCCAGAGTCGGCAGCACCTCCTCAACCACAGCTACATTCCTGACCAGATGGCTTTGATGGACAAGATCATGGAGTTTCACTCCAAGAATGGGTGAATAGCTCCTCTATAACGGATGTGTGAGCTCTGGAAGCTGTCAGGCATTATTCTGGTGGCCTCTGAACAGGACAAGGTAGATAAAGACCTCATACGTACACGTCCCAAGGGAATGTTTTCTACCCAGGTAATGCAGTCAGGAAACTCCCCACTGACCTAACAGTGTTCTTTGTTTCAGTGTGTTAACTGACATGGTTTTCTTTATGGTGTTAAGACTCGGCAAAGGCCCCCTGGGCTGGTTGAGTGGTTAGGGCCTGAAGGTGAACGTATCAATGTCTGCTGTATCAGAAACACTACATGGGTTCCCGGAAAGGTCTGGGATCTACCTGGACCACAGCCCAATGAGCAACACACCAGATTTCAGCAGGGAAATGGCTTTTCTTTGTTAAGCCCTTGTCACTGAACAGGTTGGCGCAAGGGAAATGGCAGCTTGGACTCATTCTTCTTCTCCCAGTATTTCTTTCTATTATCCGTTTCCTAATTAGCTAGTTTTGCTCTCCTTGGAGAACATATCCCACAATCCCCTTAGTGTCCTACTCATTGATGCAGCAGGTCAGGATCACATGGCCAACCCTTCCCTCACCCTCAGTCCTCCACGGTACACTGGTGTCACTCCCAGTCCTCCACGGTACACTGGTGTCACTCCCAGTCCTCCACGGTACACTGGTGTCACTCCCAGTCCTCCACAGTACACTGGTGTCACTCCCAGTCCTCCACACTACACTGGTGTCACTCCCAGTCCTCCACACTACACTGGTGTCACTACCAGTCCTCCACAGTACACCGGTGTCACACACTACCCTGGTGTCACCCCCAGTCCTCCACAATACACTGGTGTCACTCCCAGTCCTCCACAATACACTGGTGTCACTCCCAGTCCTCCACAGTACACTGGTGTCACTACCAGTCCTCCACATTACACTGGTGTCACTCCCAGTCCTCCACACTACACTGGTGTCACTCCCAGTCCTCCACACTACACCGGTGTCACACACTACCCTGGTGTCACCCCCAGTCCTCCACAGTACACTGGTGTCACTCCCAGTCCTCCACACTACACTGGTGTCACTCCCAGTCCTCCACAGTACACTGGTGTCACTCCCAGTCCTCCATACTACACTGGTGTCACTCCCAGTCCTCCACACTACACTGGTGTCACTCCCAATCCTCCACACTACACCGGTGTCACACACTACCCTGGTGTCACCCCCAGTCCTCCACAGTACACTGGTGTCACTCCCAGTCCTCCACACTACACTGGTGTCACTCCCAGTCCTCCATACTACACTGGTGTCACTCCCAGTCCTCCACACTACACTGGTGTCACTCCCAGTCCTCCACACTACACTGGTGTCACTCCCAATCCTCCACACTACACCGGTGTCACACACTACCCTGGTGTCACCCCCAGTCCTCCACAGTACACTGGTGTCACTCCCAGTCCTCCATACTACACTGGTGTCACTCCCAGTCCTCCACACTACATTGGTGTCACTCCCAGTCCTCCATACTACACTGGTGTCACTCCCAGTCCTCCATACTACACTGGTGTCACTCCCAGTCCTCCATACTACACTGGTGTCACTCCCAGTCCTCCATACTACATTGGTGTCACTCCCAGTCCTCCATACTACACTGGTGTCACTCCCAGTCCTCCACACTACACTGGTGTCACTCCCAGTCCTCCATACTACACCGGTGTCACACACTACCCTGGTGTCACCCCCAGTCCTCCACAGTACACTGGTGTCACCCCCAGTCCTCCACACTACACTGGTGTCACAGCAGAGATGGGCGCTCACCAAGCAGCTGACAAGATGAAAGGAGCTCCGTTAGATTTGACTGCCCTCCCTGACTTGTCCTTTTTCTGTATTTTTAGCTGATAACAGTAACCACAGTTTTCCTGGCAGGGAGCCATGCTCAGAGTTACATCTAGAATGAACTTCAGCCCACAGGAAACAGGACAACTTTTTCACAGATAAGAATTTAGGGAAGGGAGTTACTATGCAGCTTCGTTTCTACCCAGACCTCGGTGGTGTCAGCTGACTGCAGGAACAGATTGACTTGTGGCTTGGTCTCTCACCTCAATTGTAGTATTTGAGTGGAAGATATTATACAAATTTAAAGTAACATTTTTGGTCAAGAGCAGTCATGTTCAGAAGCCCAAAATGGAAGTCAAATGTAACTGTTTGTGGACCCCTGGAATTCTGACGCAACCCACCTCAACTCCACCTTGCCGTGATTGTGAAACTTATGAGAGACTTGTATCAGACTGTGTCCCAAAACCCTATTCCCTATTTAATGCCAAGGGGCCTGGTCTAAAACAGTACACTAAATAGAGAATAGGGAGCCATTTGGAGCGGTATCCTTGACCCAGACTGCTCTCTGTGTGCTTGTAGGGGTCAGACGCCAGCAGAGTCAGACTACCAGCTGCTGGAGGTGGCACGCAGGCTGGAGCTGTATGGGGTTAGACTACACCCTGCCAAGGACCGCGAGGGCAGCAAGCTGAGCCTGGCCGTGGCACACACTGGTGTCCTGGTCTTTCAGGTACTACTTTACAGGTCAACACCGACGAGAGCTGGACGGAGCAAGAGGATTTCTACACCGCTGTTTTTCATTAGAAACCTACAGGATGTTTGATTATATGTTTGATGTGGGTGACATTTTGATGACAGGCTTTTGACATGTGACAGTTTCTCTGTTCACAGATCTGTTGGGATGAAGAGATAGCCAGGTCTATTAGAGGAATGTGGAGCTGATGTTTGATGACAGGATTAGATGAACAGGCAGAGTTTTATTGCGTGTCACACTCCATGTTAATCCTCTGTGTGTACTTTTTCATCCACTGCAGGGGCACACCAAGATCAATGCCTTCAACTGGTCCAAAGTGCGCAAATTAAGCTTCAAGAGAAAGCGATTTCTCATCAAGCTCAGACCAGACCTGAACGTATGTCATATGGCCATAGCCCTTAGCATGATCCACGATTCATATCCATGTAAATATCACCAATGCCTAAAGCCTTCAACCTTAAGTTTCCATTGATGTGTGTTACATATATATGTGTCCCCTCTGCAACAGAGCTCATACCAGGACAGTCTGGAGTTCCTGATGGGTAGCAGGGACTGCTGTAAAGTCTTCTGGAAGATCTGTGTGGAATACCATGCCTTCTTCCGCCTCTTTGAGGAGCCCAAAGCAAGGCCCAAGCCTGTCCTCTTCACCCGAGGCTCCTCCTTCAGATTCAGGTAGACCAGCTGGCCCCTCGAAGGCACCTGGGGCCACACAATAATAAACCATCTCTGTCTCTCAGGACACAGGAGATAGCAGGTTCGATGAAAAAACAGCCAGTGCCTCAGTTTCAATCTCATTTCCTATCTGTCACCTGGACAGAACTTCTCCAGCTCTACTCTAAGTTTACTGACCTCAATCATCTCCCTTGCTACTTCTCTCTCTCCACAGCGGTCGGACACAGAAGCAGGTGATTGATTATGTGAAGGACTCTGAGTTTAAGAAGATCCCGTTTGAAAGGTAAAGACTTAATGGTGGTGTTTTCTTTTTAGACTTACAGTACCAGTCAAAAGTTTGGACACACCTACGGTAATCGTTTTTCTATATTTTTACTAATTTCTACATTGTAGAATAGTAGTGAAGACATCAAAACTATGAAATAACACAATGGAATCATGTAGTAACCAAAAAAGTGTTAAACAAATCTAAATATATTTTAGATTCTTCAAAGTAGCCACCTTTTGCCTTGATGACAGCTTTGCACACTCTTGGTATTCTCTCAACCAGTTTCATGAGGTAGTCACCTGGAATGTATTTTGTTTAACACTTTTTTGGGTTACTACATGATTCCATATGTGTTATTTCATAGTTTTGATGTCTTCACTATTATTTTACAAACATTAGAAAATAGTTGTTGTTTTTTTAAATAGAAAAACCCTGCAATAAGTAGGTGTGGCCAAACTTTTGACTGGTATTGTACAAAGAGAGAGAGACTGTGTGATGGTTGCCAGGTGTATAACATATCCACTTTCTGTCATCCTCTTCAGGAAACACAGTAGGGTCCAGCACAGCAGAAGCCGTCCATCTCCGCTGTCTTCCCCTCACGCCCCTCAAGTGCCAAAAGAAGTCAGTGGCTCCTTCAGTGTTCCCACACACACGGTCCATTAGAGGCTAGCGTGCTGAATGCCACTTTGTGGAACTGTCACTCTATTTGATAGCCCACCCAGCATGTCTTCATCTAGAAACACTATGAATATGAAATATACTGCTTAGAATATACAGTTAATAATTGAGTAGACGGAATAACTAATTCATACCACACAATAACTCAATTTCCTTGTTTAACTGTTAAATATAACCTTCAGCCCTCTGTTCTCTGTTCTCCGTACTCCACAGAGTGTGAGCGGTGCTCCAGGAGACAGAGCGGAGGTGGACTCTCCGCCCCACCGTCACTGGAAGGAGTCTGTGAACGCTGAGGACCCGTCAGCCCTGCGGATCAAAGGCAGCCCTTCCATCCATAGGAACGTGGGACACGGCGAGGACAGGCCAGGCCCCGGGGCAGAACCAGGCCCAGCCAGGCAGCCCCACCCAGACCATCTGAACACAGGTCCAGCCTCCCAGGGCGCTAAGGGCAGCAGCTCCTCCATCCCCTACATCGACTGCAGTGATATAGATAGTGAATACGACGTGGCGAAGGGCCGGGTTACCAGGTCTCACCATACTGACAGCTATGGGGAGGAGGCCGCGAGCCCCCACCGTGGCAGTATAAACGAGCGGGAACTGGCTCTGGGTAGGATGAGGTACAGAGAGTCCCCTTCCTCCCCTAAACCCCCCCTCAATATGAGCTGTGAGTTAGATGAGTCGGCCAACCTGTCGTTCTTCGGCAGTGGTCCGCCCCGTGGCCCTCTCCATAGCACTATGATGGAGGAGTTGGGGGGTGGTGGAATTGGGGACCAGCGTAGCAGCAGCCCCCTGACGGTCCGCCTGTTAGGCTCTAAGAGCACCACCTCCAGCCCCGTCACCTTCCACCGGACCAGCTCACTCAGCCACGCTGAGCAAAACGGCCACGGCTCCAGGCTCCCACGCTGGGACGACCAGGGTCACAGGGGGTTTAACACCCAGAGAGGCCATGGGGGGCCCCAAGACCAAGGTCAGGCTCCATCCCACTACGGCAGCTATTCGCCCATCATGGCCCGCTCGCCACACTTACAAAAGCACCACAACATGCGTAACCGTTCCGACACAGACCCCTTCGTCCTGAGCCGGCAGCAGGCCACCTCTACACCTTCCCACGAGCCCCGGCCTGTCACCTCCCGTATGGCTGCTCTGGAGCGCCGTGTGACGGCCAATGGCTTGTCTGCCCCCGGCCAGCCCAAGCCCAGCCCCTTACAGAAGCTGTACAGCCAAGGTGGCGTAGACCACGTAGGGGCTGTTCAGATGATTGACGGCTCCACCAGCAGTGGCACAGAGTCCAGTGACTCGGAGACCGAGAACACCACGGGCAGCTCCAGCAGCCACCCGCTGACCTATGGTAACCCCATGGCCGAGGGGTTCAACTACCCCTCCCCCATGCCCAGGAACAAGTACTCCTTTGGGAGCCTCCAGCTGGATGAGGAGATGGAGGAGGATGGCTGCCTTAACTTTAGTGATGAGGACGGGGCACAGGTGTTCAGCTGTTAGGCTAGCCCAGAGGATGGAAGTCCAGAGACCCGCCCCATAGGCAGGGATGCAATTGCTCTGGTGGTTAGCATGGGAGATGGTGATAGCTATGCCAGTCTGTGTGAAGAGACAGATGTTACTCAGAAAGGGTCAATTCGGGGCACTACTAACTCCTCTGTCTCTGTGCTGCCAACATGGCACTAACTGAGTATACAGTATAGTCTGCTCAGCCATGAGCCAGCCTAACACCTTGTTCCCCATTGGGTTGCTTTGCCCTTTAACAGAGAGAGAGAGAGAGAGAGAGAGAGAGAGAGAGAGAGAGAGAGAGAGAGAGAGAGAGAGAGAGAGAGAGAGAGAGAGAGAGAGAGAGAGAGAGAGAGAGAGAGAGAGAGAGAGAGAGAGAGAGAGAGAGAGAGAGAGAGAGAGAGAGAGAGAGAGAGAGAGAGAGAGAGAGAGAGAGAGAGAGAGAGAGAGAGAGAGAGAGAGAGAGAGAGAGAGAGAGAGAGAGAGAGAGAGAGAGAGAGAGAGAGAGAGAGAGAGAGAGAGAGAGAGAGAGAGAGAGACTCTTCTACCCTCAGGTGGTTAACCTTTCCTGTCTGTTCTGACTGTATTGGTGTCTATATACACACACCAGGTGGTTCTCAGTTAGAGACATCATCGTTTTCTAGTGCCAAGTCTTTTGAAAGACCACCGTACAGCAGTGTGAATCAATCCAGTGGAAACCCCCTTATGCTCTGTATCTAGCTGAACTTTTGGGATGAAGTCGAGGGAATATTGTTTCTGGAGATGCAGATATACAGTACCAGTCAGAAGTTTGGACAAGCCTAATCATTCAATTTTTTTTCAAAATGTTTTATTACTATTTTCTACATTGGAAAATAATAGTGAAAACATCAAACTATGAAATAACACATGGAATCATGTAGTAACTCAAAAAGTGTTAAACAAATCAAAATATATTTTATGAGATTCTTCAAAGCAGCCACCCTTTGCCTTGATGACAGCTTTGCACATTATTGGCATTTTCTCAACCAGCTTCATGAGGTAGTCATCTGGAATGCTTTTCCAACAGTCTTGAAGGAGTTCCCACATATGCTGAACACTTGTTGGCTGCTTTTCCTTCACTCTGCGGTCCAATTCATCTCAAACCATCTCAATTGGGTTAAAGTCGGGTGATTGTGGAGGCCAGGTCATCTGATGCAGCACTCCATCACTCTCCTTATTGGTCAAATAGTCCTTACACAGCCTGGAGGTGTGTTTTGGGTCATTGTCCTGTTGAAAAACAAATGATAGTCCAACTAAGCACAAACCAGATGGGATGGTGTATCGCTGCAGAATGCTGTGGTAGCCATGCTGGTTAAGTGTGCCTTGAATTCTAAATAAATCACTGACAGTGTCACCAGCAAATCACCATCACACCTCCTCCTCCATCCTTCACAGTGGGAACCACACATGCGGAGATCATCCGTTCACCTAATCTGCGTCTCACAAAGACACGGTGGTTGGAAGCAAAAATCTCACATTTGGACTCATCAGACCAAAGGACAGATTTCCACCGGTCTGATGTCCATTGCTTGTGTTTCTTGGCCCAAGCAAGTCTCTTCTTATTATTGGTGTTCTTTATTAGTGGTTTCTTTGCAGCAATTCGACCATGAAGGCCTTATTCATGCAGTCTCATCTGAACAGTTGATGTTGAGATGTGTCTGTTACTTGAACTCTGTGAAGCATTTATTTGGACTGCAATCTGAGGTGCAGTTAACTCTAATAACTGTATCCTCTGCAGCAGAGGTAACTCTGGGTCTTCCTTTCCTGTGGCGGTCCTCATGAGAGCCAGTTTGATCATAGCGCTTGATGGTTTTTGCGACTGCACTGAAACTTTCATTCTTGAAATGTTGCGCATTAACTGACGTTCATGTCTTAAAGTAATGATGGACTGTCGTTTCTCTTTGCTTATTTGAGCTGTTCTTGCCATAATATGGACTTGGTATTTTACCAAATAGGGCTATATTCTGTGTACCACCCCTACCTTGTCACAACACCACTGATTGGCTCATAGGCATTAAGAAGGAAAGAAATTCCACAAATTAACTTTCAACAAGGCACACCTGTTAATTGAAATGCAATCCAGGTGACTACCTCATGAAGCTGGTTGAGAGAATGCCAAGAGTGTGCAAAGCTGTCATTAAGGCAAAGGGTGGCTACTTTGAAGAATCTCAAATATAAAATATATTTTGATTTGTTTAACACTTTTTTGGTTACTACATGATTCCATATGTGTTATTTCATCGTTTTG
Source organism: Salvelinus namaycush (assembly GCF_016432855.1). NCBI lineage: Eukaryota > Metazoa > Chordata > Actinopteri > Salmoniformes > Salmonidae > Salvelinus > Salvelinus namaycush. The sequence goes on from NC_052325.1 coordinate 8,879,364, forward strand.
ATGTCTTCACTATTATTCTACAATGTAGAAAATAGTACAAATAAAGTAAAACCCTTGAATGAGTAGGTGTGTCCAAACTTTTGACTGCTACTGTATGTTGTTCTGCGAGCGGACTGGACTTGCACACTCGACGTGGAATCTACAATGATGCATTGTGTTGTTTATTGATTGTTGGAGAGTTCCAATGCTCTGTCAAATGCCGTCATGTGTCTTCATCGTCACTGTATAACGTGTCCATTCTGTCAGTGGACGGTATGTTGTTGTTTGGCATATCGATGGGGACGTTGGTCTACGTTTTATACACTACTGTATATGTGTTGCTTTTTGAATCGATATGATCATATTGTAGACTCTTGTGATTGGTTCATGTTAATCAGATCTACTAATAGAAGAGACAGACAGGCTGTTTCCTGTGATTTTCTATGTTGCCTGGCATTGGATATGTGATTCATTGTTTATATTTAGCGAGTTGCTTAGGAGAACACAAGAAGAGTATTGAGTATACATGTTGCTTGTGCTGTACTGTACATACGGTCGGTCTCTAATTAGTGTCCATAGTGAGAGGACTACAGTAGTGAGAAGACTACAGTAGTGAGAGGACTACAGTAGTGAGAGGACTACAGTAGTGAGAAGACTACAGTAGTGAGAGGACTACAGTAGTGAGAAGACTACAGTAGTGAGAAGACTACAGTAGTGAGAAGACGACAGTAGTGAGAGGACTACAGTAGTGAGAAGACTACAGTAGTGAGAGGACTACAGTGGTGAGAGGACTACAGTGGTGAGAAGACTACAGTAGTGAGAAGACTACAGTAGTGAGAAGACTACAGTAGTGAGAGGACTACAGTAGTGAGAAGACTACAGTAGTGAGAAGACTACAGTAGTGATAGGACTACAGTAGTGAGAAGACTACAGTAGTGAGAAGACTACAGTAGTGAGAAGACTACAGTAGTGAGAGATGTACAATAGGTCATGTGTTAGTTTGTTGGGTGCTGAGAAGGCTTTCTGTTCGTCTACAGCACGTCCCAACCTCAACTCCTGATTTGATAGTCAATGTTTACAGTAACATAAAGGTCTTCTGTACGAAGTGATCAACGGATTGAAATTTAACTAAATATTGTTGACTGGTGTTTTTAGGCATCACAGAGCTACGCTCATTTTTTCATAGACATAGCTTGTTCTGGACAACATCAGTTTAATGAAGAAACTTTATCTAAAAGACTGTTGTAGCAAGTTGACATACCAGAACACACCCAGGCCCAGTCAGTACTGTTGGACAGGACCGGTATAATATTGCTCTGATGACCACTGGTGGCATCTCTTCTTGTTCTTGTCTACATCTCATTGTCTATTGTTCAGCGAACTCCAGGGGTCTACATATCTCACTAGTTTGCCCTTTTCTCCCGTTACAGAATTACTCTGCACTTTTGTGTTTATTTTGTTTTCTTGCTGTCCCTGATTGTCTTTGCTTCATTCTCCTCCTTGTCCTTTTGTTTTGCTGTATATTATTTTGATTAAGGATTTATTGACCTTATATCACAATGTTTTTTATTTTTTTATGTTCTTGTTCAATTGAAACACTGTTCTGTTATAGGGTTAAGTCTCACCTTGTCTCTATTTCCCTGCTCTGGACGCATGTTAACCTGTTCCTGTACTGTCCTGATGTTTTACTGTTCTGCCACAGACTGTGTGAAGAGAAAACAAAAGGGTTTAACTGGGTCTCCTTCACTGCAGTGATCCCGTTAACTGTGAACAGAGGTCTAGAATATAGGACTGGAGAATTGAGAAATTACTTTGTTCAGGATGACAGGAACTAGGGAACATAAAGGCAGGTTTCAGTATGTGATGCATGTTGTGGGTCTGAAAGACGGTATCGTCTCAAAGCTCCAAGTCTCTCAGCTCATGCATCGATGCTTTTAGCTATATCCATGTGTATATATATACAGTATATACAGTGCATTCGGAAAGTATTCAGACCCCATCACTTTTTCCACATTTTGTTACGTTACAGCCTTATTCAAAAAATTTATTAAATCGTTTTTCTCCCTGATTAATCTACACACAATACCCCATAATGGCAAAGCAAAAACTTTTTTTATTTTTATGTATTCACATAAGTTGTCAGACCCTTTACGCAATACTTTGTTGAAGAACCTTGGCAGCGATTACAGCATCAAGTCTTCTCAGGTATTTTATTTTGAACCTTTATTTAACTAGGCAAGTCTGTAATCGGCCTCACAAATACAACACAATATACCAAACCCACAATAACGGACCGTATACAAGACAAACAAACATGGGGGAAACAGAGGGTTAAATAATGAACAAGTAGTTGGGGAATTGAAACCAGGTGTGTAAGACAAAGACAAAACAAATGGAAAATGAAAAGTGGATCGGCGATGGCTAGAAGGCCTTGTTCCATCCCGCGCTGGCGGCCAGGGTCCGGAAGTCCAATGCGAAATCCTGCGCATTCCTCGTCCCCTGCCTCAGGTGGAACAGACATGAACTCTGCGTAATGGTCCAACGCCGCGTCTCCCTCACTCCATACGGCGTTGGCCCACTCCAGGGCTTTGCCTGAGAGGCAGGAGACGAGGGCGGACACACTCTCACGGCCCGAAGGAGCCGGGTGGACGGTCGCCAGGTAGAGTTCCAGCTGGAGTAGGAACCCCTGGCATCCGGCAGCCGTCCCATCCTACTCCCTTGGGAGCGCGAGTCGAATCCCGCTGGGACCGGGTGAAGGAGGGGTGGACAGTGGGGCCTGCTGTAGTGGGGCTGGTGGAGGCGCTGGACGACCTCCTCCTCTCTCCCAACAATCCATCGTCTGCAGCACGCGATCCATGGCGGTGCCCAGACGTTGCAACATGGTCACGTGCTGCTGGACGCGCTCCTCTACCGCCACAGGGAGGGCGTCTGCTCCTGCTGACTCCATTTGACAGTTGAGTAATTCTGTAATCGGCCTGTGTGTAGCTGGTGTAGAGACTCAGGCGCAGGACAGCAGATATGAGTAATCAACGTATTTACTCAAGTATTCACAAATACAACACAATATACCGAGCCCACAATAACGGACCGTATACAAGACAATCAATTACTCACAAACAAACATGGGGGAATAGAGGGTTAAATAATGAACAAGTAATTGGGGAATTGAAACCAGGTGTGTAAGACAAAGACAAAACAAATGGAAAATGAAAAGTGGATCGGCGATGGCTAGAAGGCCGGTGACGTCGACCGCCGAACGCCGCCCGAACAAGGAGAGGGACCGACTTCGGCGGAAGTCGTGACAACGTCAGTTAAGAACAAATTCTTATTTACAATGACGGCCTAAGAACAGTGGGTTAACTGCCTTGTTCAGGGGCAGAACAACAGATTTTTACCTTGTCAGCTCGGGGATTCGATCGAGCAACCTTTCCGTTACTGGCCTAACTCTCTAACCACTAGGCTACCTGCTGCCCCGAGTATGACGCTACGAGCTTGGCATATTTGTATTAGGGGATTTCTCACATTCTTCTCTGCAGATCCTCTCAAGCTCTGTCCGGTTGGATGGGGAGTGTCGCAGCACAGCTATTTTCAGGTCTCTCCAGAGATGTTTGATTGGGTTCAAGTCCGGTCTCTGGCTGGGCCACTCAAGGACATTCAGAGACTTGTCCCGAAGCCACTCCTGCGTTGTCTTGGCTGTGTGCTTAGGGTCGTTGTCCTGTTGGAAGGTGAACCTTCACCGCAGTCTGAGGTCCTGAGCACTTTGGAGCAGGTTTTCATCAGTGATCTCTCTGTACTTTGCTCCGTTCATCTTTCCCTCGATCCTGACTAGTCTCCCAGTCCCTACCGCTGAAAAACATCCCCACAGCATGATGCTGCCACCACCTTGGTCCGAGTCCTTTAGGTGCCTTTTGTCCAAGCGGACTGTCATGTGCCTTTTACTGAGGAGTGGCTTCCGTCTTGCCACTCTACCATAAAGGCCTGATTAGTGGAGTGCTGCAGACATGGTTGTCCTGGACGTTTTTCTCATCTCCATCTTGGTCTCCTCCCTGAGCAAGACCCTTCTCAGTTTGGCTGGGCGGCCAGCTCTAGGAAGAGTCTTGGTGGTTCCAAACATATTCCATTTAAGAATGATGGAGGCCACTGAGTTCTTGGGCGCCTTCAATGTTGCAGACATTTTTTGGTACCCTTCCCCAGATCTGTGCCTCGACACAATCCTGTCTCTGAGCTCTACAGACAATTCCAAATCATGTCCAATCAATTGAATTTACCACAGGTGGACTCCAATCAAGTTGTAGAAACATCTCAAGGATGATCAATGTAAACAGGATGCACCTGAGCTCAATTTTGAGTCTCATAGCAAAGGGTCTGAATACTTATGTAAATAAGGTTTTCTGGTTTTATTTTGTAGAAATTTGCAAACATTTCTAAAAACCTGTTTTCACTTTGTCATCATGGGATATTGTGTGTAGATTAATGAGATGTTTTATTTATTTAATCAATTTTAGAGTAAGGCTGTAACAAAACAAAGTGTGGAAAAGGGAAGGGGGTCTGAATACTTTCCGAATGCACCGTATAGTATTTATTATCTTATGTGTCATTTTATGATATTGTTTTTTTATTAATTAACTTGGTCCTAAATTAATATAAACTGCAAATAATAACACAATTATTGAGTGTCACTCAATGTTGTTTGTACTCAATGAATTGCGGCCTTCCAGGTAGCGTGAGGGGACCGTATGAGGGTACTTAACTGTTGGTTACTGGATCACTGGAGGAAAAGAGCACCTTGTCAGACATACCAAGCACTGTCTTATGGCTCTGTGATGTTGGGCTGTTGTACACAGCTGATATTTGTGGATTTGTATTGAATGCTAAATAATTGACTAAACCTAATTTTTTTTGAACCTTTATTTGACTAGGCAAGTCAGTTAAGAACAAATTCTTATTTTCAATGACGGCCTAGGAACAGTGGGTTAACTGCCTTGTTCAGGGGCAGAACAACAGATTTATACCTTGTCAGTTCGGGGATTCGATTTAGTAAGCTTTCGGTTACTGGCCCAATGCTCTAACCACTAGGCCACCTGCCACTCTTACACTGAGTATACGAAACATTAGGAACACCGTCCTCATATTGAGTTGGACCCACCACCCGGTTGCCCTCAGAATAGACTCGATTCGTCGGGACATGGACTCTACAAGGTGTCAAAAGCGTTCCACAGGGATGCTGGTCCATGTTGACTCCAATGCTTCCCACAGTTGTGTTAAATTGGCTGGATGTCCTTTGGGTGGTGGACCGTTCTTGATACACACGGGAAACTGTTGAGTGTGAAAAACCCAACAGCGTTGCAGTTCTTGACAAAAACCGGTGGACCTGGCACCTACTACCATACCCTGTTCAAAGGCACTTAAATATTTTGTCTTGTTCATTCACCCTCTGAAAGGCACGCATACATAATCCATGTCTCAATTGTCTCAAGGCTTAAAAATCCTGTCTCTCCCCCTTCAACTACACTGATTGAAAAGGATTTAATAAGTGACATCAATAAGGAATCATAGCTTTCAACCTAGATTGACCTGGTCAGAGCAGGTGTCCTTAATGTTTTGTACACTCAGTGTATCGTATTACACTGTGAGCTAGTCTTAAACTCATGTGTCTATAGGCCGGGCTTGTGTGAGCTAGTCTTAAACTCATGTGTCTATAGGCCGGGCTTGTGTGAGCTAGTCTTAAACTCATGTGTCTATAGGCCGGGCTTGTGTGAGCTAGTCTTAACTGCTGATGTCACCATGTGGGCCGGGCTTGGTTCCATTGCATGTCCAAGAGGCTAACCCATGTCCAAGAGGCTAACCCATGTCCAAGAGGCTAACCCAGGGCTCAGGCAGGGGTGTTCATGCTTTCTGGATGTTACACTATGTACTGTATGTACCCTCACCTCACTCTCTCACTGCTACCTACTTTAACATTTCACCCGTTCAGACAACACTCACAACAGACAAGACCGGAGCAGGCAGACATCACTCACATCAGACAAGACTGTAGCAGGCAGACATCACTCACAGCAGACAACACAGTGGCAGGCAGACATCACTCACAGCAGACAAGACAGTAGCAGGCAGACATCACTCACAGCAGACAAGACTGTAGCAGGCAGACATCACTCACAGCAGACAAGACTGTAGCAGGCAGACATCACTCACAGTGATAATGTATTAATAAAGTAATAACAGTAGTAATAATGGAGTAATAACAGTAGTAATAATGAAGTAATAACAGTAGTAATAATGGAGTAATAACAGTAGTAATAATGGAGTAATAACAGTGGTAATAATGGAGTAATAACAGTAGTAATAATGGAGTAATAACGGTAGTAATAACAGTAGTAATAATGGAGTAATAGCAGTAGTAATAATGGAGTAATAACAGTAGTAATAATGGAGTAATAACAGCAGTAATAATGGAGTAATAACAGTAGTAATAATGGAGTAATAACAGTAGTAATAATGGAGTAATAACAGTAGTAATAATGGAGCAATAACAGTAGTAATAATGGAGTAATAACAGTAGTAATAATGGAGTAATAACAGTAGTAATAACGAAGTAATAACAGTAGTAATAACGAAGTAATAACAGTAGTAATAATGAAGTAATAACAGTAGTAATAACAGTAGTAATAATGGAGTAATAACACTAGTAATAACAGTAGTAATAACAGTAGTAATAATGAAGTAATAACAGTAGTAATAATGAAGTAATAACAGTAGTAAAATTGTAATGAAGTAATAGCAGTAGTAATATTATTTTAATGAAGTAATAATGAAGTAATATCATCAGTAAAACTGTATAAAGACATTATTCTGGGTCACATTATCACTTTGTGCATTGTGACCCTTACTGTTAGCCAGGTCCCAGAATATGCTAGTTGTCAATTCAAAAACTTTACTTGCTGCTCTTTCACCTTTTCACTCACTCACTCACTCACTCACTCACTCACTCACTCACTCACTCACTCACTCACTCACTCACTCACTCACTTCCATAACACGTTGAAAACTACAGTCTCCATCCATAACACGTTGAAAACTACAGTCTCCATCCATAACACGTTGAAAACTACAGTCTCCATAACACGTTGAATATTACAGTCTCCATCCATAACATGTTGAATACTACATTCTCCATTCATAACATGTTGAATAATACAGTCTCCATTCATAACACGTTGAATATTACAGTCTCCATAACACGTTGAATATTACAGTCTCCATCCATAACACGTTGAATATTACAGTCTCCATCCATAACATGTTGAATACTACAGTCTCCATTCATAACACGTTGAATACTACAGTCTCCATCCATAACACGTTGAAAACTACAGTCTCCATAACACGTTGAATATTACAGTCTCCATTCATAACATGTTGAATATTACAGTCTCCATAACACGTTGAATACTACAGTCTCCATTCATAACACGTTGAATACTACAGTCTCCATTCATAACATGTTGAATATTACAGTCTCCATTCATAACACGTTGAATACTACAGTCTCCATCCATAACATGTTGAATACTACAGTCTCCATTCATAACACGTTGAATACTACAGTCTCCATCCATAACATGTTGAATACTACAGTCTCCATCCATAACACGTTGAATACTACAGTCTCGTCTTCAGGTTCTTTTTGACACTCACTGGGCTCTGATACCCATTTGACCATCTTTTCTCTTTCCCAGAGACTTTTTACACTTTTTTTAACATTGTATACAGTTGTGCACTAGTGACAATAAAGTTGACCTTTATGAATTGTGAGTCCAGAATCTTCTTTTGTAAAGACCCTCGACATTGTCTCGTTGTCATTCTAGATGCTAGTCCCCTCCCATCCTCCTGTGATGTTGTAGATGTAGCATAGCTCTGTTATATATCTGTATGTATAGTGTGTTCTATAGACTCATTTGTGTCTCGTGGCTGTGTGTGGTATTCCGTGCTGCTTGTCACGGCTGTCTCCTCCATCCTAGTGTGTAGAACTGTAGGATCAGACGTTCACCAGAGATGTTGCTGGTTAATTCATTGTTTTGTTCATGCCAACGTGGTGCTATCAGAGGACAGGAGACAGTGGTGGGCAAGTATGCAATCAAGTTTCCCAAGTGAACATCCTAGTGAACATCCTAGTGAACATAGTGGCAGTGTAGGGGATTTAGGTAAGCGATTCTACTCAGTCATAATACTGTATTCAACCCAACAGCTGATCTATCGTGCTGAAATCCCAGACATTAGAGCGAGAGGGAAGAGCCTTAGAGCTGTCTGGATATTAGAGAGAGAAGAGCATTAGAGATGTCTGGATATTAGAGAGAGAAGAACATTAGAGCTGTCTGGATATTAGAGAGAGAAGAGCATTAGAGCTGTCTGGACATTAGAGAGAGAGAGAAGAGCATTAGAGATGTCTGGATATTAGAGAGAGAAGAGGATTAGAGCTGTCTGGATATTAGAGAGAGAAGAGCATTAGAGATGGCTGGATATTAGAGAGAGAAGAGCATTAGAGATGTCTGGACATTAGAGAGAGAGAAGAGCATTAGAGCTGTCTGATATTAGAGAGAGAGAGCAGTTGAGCTGTCTGGATATTAGAGAGAGAGAAGAGCATTAGAGATGTCTGGATATTAGAGAGAGAGATTAGAGCTGTCTGGATATTAGAGAGAGAGAAGAGCATTAGAGATGTCTGGATATTAGAGAGAGAGAAGAGCATTAGAGCTGTCTGGATATTAGATAGAGATCATTAGAGCTGTCTGGATATTAGAGAGAGAGCATTAGAGCTGTCTGGATATTAGAGAGAGAGCATTAGAGCTGTCTGGATATTAGAGAGAGAGCATTAGAGCTGTCTGGATATTAGAGAGAGAGAAGAGCATTAGAGATGTCTGGATATTAGAGAGAGAGAAGAGCATTAGAGCTGTCTGGATATTAGAGAGGGAGCATTAGAGCTGTCTGGATATTAGAGAGAGAGCATTAGAGCTGTCTGGATATTAGAGAGAGAGAAGAGCATTAGAGCTGTCTGGATATTAGAGAGAGAGAAGAGCATTAGAGCTGTCTGGATATTAGAGAGAGAGAGAAGCGCATTAGAGATGTCTGGATATTAGAGAGAGCGCATTAGAGCTGTCTGGATATTAGAGAGAGAGAGAATAGCATTAGAGATGTCTGGATATTAGAGAGAGAGAGAAGAGCATTAGAGATGTCTGGATATTAGAGAGAGAAGAGCATTAGAGCTGTCTGGACCTTAGAGAGAGAAGAGCATTACAGCTGTCTGGATATTAGAGAGAGAGAAGAGCATTAGAGCTGTCTGGATATTAGAGAGAGAAGAGCATTAGAGCTGTCTGGATATTAGAGAGAGAGAAGAGCATTAGAGCTGTCTGGATAATAGAGAGAGAGAGAAGAGCATTAGAGATGTCTGGATATTAGAGAGAGAGAAGAGCATTAGAGCTGTCTGGATATTAGAGAGAGAAGAGCATTAGAGCTGTCTGGATATTAGATAGACAGAAGAGCATTAGAGCTGTCTGGATATTAGAGAGAGAAGAGCATTAGATATGTCTGGATATTAGAGAGAGAGAAGAGCATTAGAACTGTCTGGATATTAGAGAGAGAAGAGCATTAGAGATGTCTGGATATTAGAGAGAGAGAAGAGCATTAGAGCTGTCTGGATATTAGAGAGAGAAGAGCATTAGAGCTGTCTGGATATTAGAGAGAGAGAAGAGCATTAGAGATGTCTGGATATTAGAGAGATAGCATTAGAGCTGTCTGGATATTAGAGAGAGAGAAGAGCATTAGAGCTGTCTGGATATTAGAGAGAGAAGAGCATTAGAGCTGTCTGGATATTAGAGAGAGAAGAGCATTAGAGCTGTCTGGATATTAGAGAGAGAGAAGAGCATTAGAGCTGTCTGGATATTAGAGAGAGAGAAGAGCATTAGAGATGTCTGGATATTAGAGAGAGAAGAGCATTAGAGCTGTCTGGATATTAGAGAGAGAGAAGAGCATTAGAGCTGTCTGGATATTAGAGAGAGAGAAGAGCATTAGAGCTGTCTGGATATTAGAGAGAGAAGAGCATTAGAGCTGTTTGGATATTAGATAGAGAAGAGCATTAGAGCTGTCTGGATATTAGAGAGAGAAGAGCATTAGAGCTGTCTGGATATTAGAGAGAGAGAAGAGCATTAGAGCTGTCTGGATATTAGAGAGAGAAGAGCATTAGAGCTGTCTGGATATTAGAGAGAGAAGAGCATTAGAGCTGTCTGGATATTAGAGAGAGAGAGCAGTTGAGCTGTCTGGATATTAGAGAGAGAAGAGCATTAGAGCTGTCTGGATATTAGAGAGAGAAGAGCATTAGAGCTGTCTGGATATTAGAGAGAGAAGAGCATTAGAGCTGTCTGGATATTAGAGAGAGAAGAGCATTAGAGCTGTCTGGATATTAGAGAGAGAAGAGCATTAGAGCTGTCTGGATATTAGAGAGAGAGAGAGCAGTTGAGCTGTCTGGATATTAGAGAGAGAAGAGCATTAGAGCTGTCTGGATATTAGAGAGAGAAGAGCATTAGAGCTGTCTGGATTTTAGAGAGAGAAGAGCATTAGAGCTGTCTGGATATTAGAGAGAGAGAAGAGCATTAGAGCTGTCTGGACCTTAGAGAGAGAAGAGCATTAGAGCTGTCTGGACATCAGAGAGAGAGAAGAGCATTAGAGATGTCTGGATATTAGAGAGAGAAGAGCATTAGAGCTGTCTGGATATTAGAGAGAGAAGAGCATTAGAGCTGTCTGGATTTTAGAGAGAGAAGAGCATTAGAGCTGTCTGGATATTAGAGAGAGAGAAGAGCATTAGAGCTGTCTGGATATTAGAGAGAGAAGAGCATTAGAGCTGTCTGGATATTAGAGAGAGAGAGAAGAGCATTAGAGCTGTCTGGATATTAGAGAGAGAGCAGTTGAGCTGTCTGGATATTAGAGAGAGAAGAGCATTAGAGCTGTCTGGATATTAGAGAGAGAAGAGTATTAGAGCTGTCTGGATATTAGAGAGAGAAGAGCATTAGATCTGTCTGGATATTAGAGAGAGAAGAGCATTAGAGCTGTCTGGATATTAGAGAGAGAAGAGCATTAGAGCTGTCTGGATATTAGAGAGAGAAGAGCATTAGAGCTGTCTGGATATTAGAGAGAGAGAGCAGTTGAGCTGTCTGGATATTAGAGAGAGAGAAGAGCATTAGAGCTGTCTGGATATTAGAGAGAGAAGAGCATTAGAGCTGTCTGGATATTAGAGAGAGAAGAGCATTAGAGCTGTCTGGATATTAGAGAGAGAGAAGAGCATTAGAGCAGTCTGGACCTTAGAGAGAGAAGAGCATTACAGCTGTCTGGACATCAGAGAGAGAAGAGCATTACAGCTGTCTGGACATCAGAGAGAGAGAAGAGCATTACAGCTGTCTGGATTTTAGAGAGAGAAGAGCATTAGAGCTGTCTGGATTTTAGAGAGAGAGCATTAGAGCTGTCTGGATTTTAGAGAGAGAGCATTAGAGCTGTCTGGACCTTAGAGAGAGAGAAGAGCATTAGAGCTGTCTGGATATTAGAGAGAGAATAGCATTAGAGCTGTCTGGATATTAGAGAGAGAAGAGCATTAGAGCTGTCTGGATATTAGAGAGAGAGAAGAGCATTAGAGCTGTCTGGATATTAGAGAGAGAAGAGCATTAGAGCTGTCTGGATATTAGAGAGAGAAGAGCATTAGAGCTGTCTGGACCTTAGAGAGAGAAGAGCATTAGCGCTGTCTGGACATCAGAGAGAGAGAAGAGCATTAGAGCTGTCTGGACCTTAGAGAGAGAAGAGCATTACAGCTGTCTGGACATCAGAGAGAGAGAAGAGCATTACAGCTGTCTGGACATCAGAGAGAGAGAAGGGCATTACAGCTGTCTGGATTTTAGAGAGAGAAGAGCATTAGAGCTGTCTGGATTTTAGAGAGAGAGCATTAGAGCTGTCTGGATTTTAGAGAGAGAGCATTAGAGCTGTCTGGACCTTAGAGAGAGAGAAGAGCATTAGAGATGTCTGGATATTAGAGAGAGAGAAGAGCATTAGAGCTGTCTGGATATTAGAGAGAGAGAAGAGCATTAGAGATGTCTGGATATTAGAGAGAGAAGAGCATTAGAGCTGTGTGGACATTAGAGAGAGAAGAGCATTAGAGCTGTCTGGATATTAGAGAGAGAAGAGCATTAGAGCTGTCTGGATATTAGAGACATGAAACATTCTGCAGATATTTATGGATTTAATTTAACTTCTTCAGCTGACTCTCTTTCTCTTCCCCCTCTCCATTCCGTCAACAGGGGTGGTGTCCAACAGCCCTCATCCCTCCGCCTTCTCCGTTAACTCCCATGGCGTTGTCAACGGTCAGATGCCGGTCGAACTCTGTGGTCACAGTCCGGACGTTCGGCAGCCCTCTCCCCTCACCAGTCCCTTGCTCAACGACGCTGGCAGTGTGCGCACCGACGATGAAGATGAGGTTCGGAGGAAGGTTTGTGGTCCAGAGAGGGCCCAATGTAACAGGATTACAGCTAGAAAGGCATTGATGTGCTAGTTGCTGTGTGGGCCTCATTGTGGTTTTAAATCTCCAATTACCATCACCAGCTTCAAAGAGGCTCCAGTCACATATACATACCTAAAATAGCAGAGGACCGAGATTACCTAAATAACTCTCCACAGGGACGAGTGCTGTGTACCCTGTACCAAGTCTGATGTGTCTGGGCTACATGTCTAACACTGGAATTGATTATTCCAAATGTGGAAAATGACCCATGACACAGTCTCCAGCTTACTGTGTTAGTAGTGTTGTCTCTGCACAGTTAAAAGAGTCTGTCCTCTTTCCTTCACAGAGGTTCCCTACCGACAAGGCCTACTTTATCGCCAAGGAGCTGCTGACCACAGAGAGGACCTATCTGAAGGACTTGGAGGTGGTGACTGTGGTAAGGACCCATCACCAGATAGATTATTCTGCTCGCTCTCTCTCTCTCTCATATATATATATATACAGTTAAAGGCGGAAGTTTACATACACCTTAACTAAATACATTTAAACTACATTTTTCACAATTCCTGACATTTAATCCTAGTAAAAATTCCCTGTCTTAGTTCAGTTAGGATCACCACTTTATTTTAAGAATGTGAAATGTCAGAATAATAGTAGAGAGAATGATTTATTTCAGCTTTTATTTCTTTCATCACATTCACAGTGGGTCAGAAGTTTACATACACTCAATTAGTATTTGGTAGCATTGCCTTTAAATTGTTTAATTTGGGTCAAACGTTTCGGGTAGCCTTCCACAAGCTTCCCACAATAAGTTGGGTGAATTTTGGCCCATTCCTCCTGACAGAGCTGGTGTAACTGAGTCAGGTTTGTAGGCCTCCTTGCTCGCACATGCTTTTTCAGTGCTGCCCACAGATTTTCTATAGGATTGAGGTCAGGGCTTTGTGATGGCCACTCCAATACCTTGACTTTGTTGTCCTTAAGCCATTTTGCCACAACTTTGGAAGTATGCTTGGGGTCATTGTCCATTTGGAAGACCCATTTGCGATCAAGCTTTAACTTCCTGACTGATGTCTTGAGATGTTTCTTCAATATATCCACAATTTTCCTGCCTCATGATGCCATCTATTTTGTGAAGTACACCAGTCCATCCTGCAGCAAAGCACCCTACAACATGATGCTGCCACACCCATGCTTCACGGTTGGGATGGTGTTCTTCGGCTTGCAAGCGTCCCTGTAAGGGGTGCGTAACTGGTGGCAGGGAAGTCAGACGCAGGAGAGCAGAACTGGGTAATAACCGGAGCAGTTTAATTATCAAAACCAACGGCATCCAGAAATAACAAAATATGGGTACAAAACCCGTCACGCACAATGTGTACAAGCACTTACAACAAACAATTTCACACACAGACATGGGGGGAACAGAGGGTTAAATACACGATAAGTAATGAGGGAAATGTGAACCAGGTGTTTGGGAAAACAAGACAAAACAAATGGAAAATGAAAGTTGGATCGGCGATGACCAGTGACATCGACCACCGAACGCCGCCCGAACCAGGAGAGGTACCGACTTCGGCGGAAGTCGTGACACTCCCCCTTTTTCCTCCAAACATAACTATGGTAATTATGGCCAAACAGTTCTATTTTTGTTTCATCAGACCAGAGGACATTTCTCAAAAAGGTACCATCTTTTTCCCAATGTGCAGTTGCAAACTGTAGTCTGGCTTTTTCATGGCAGTTTTGGAGCAGTGGCTTCTTCCTTGCTGAGCGGCCTTTCAGGTTATGTCGATATAGGACTCGTTTTACTGTGGATATTGTCACGTTCCTGACCTGTTTTCCTTTTTTCTTGTATTTATTTAGTTGGTCAGGGCGTGAGTTGGGTGGGTTGGTCTATGTGTGTTTTTCTATGTTGGGGTTTTTTGTGTTCGGCCTGGTATGATTCTCAGTCAGAGGCAGCTGTAGATCGTTTGTCCCTGATTGAGAATCATACTAAGGCAGCCGGGGTTTCACGTGTGTTTTGTGGGTGGTTGTATCGCGTGTCTGCATTCGTGCCACACGGGACTGTTTGTCGATTGTTTCATGGTGTTCTTTTGTTTCGATTCATTAAATAATCATGGACACTAATCACTCCGCATATTGGTCTGATCCTTCTCGCCTCTCCTCCTCGTCCGAGGAGGAGGATTACGACGATCGTTACAGATATAGATACTTTTGTACCTGTTTCCTCCAGCATCTTCACAAGGTACTTTGATGTTGTTCTGGGATTGATTTGCACCTTTCGCGCCAAAGTACGTTCATCTCTAGGAGACAGAACGCATCTCCTTCCTGAGCGGTATGACGGCTGCGTGGTCCCATGGTGTTTAAACTTGCGTACTATTGTTTGTACAGATGAACGTGGTACCTTCAGGCATTTGGAAATTGCTCCCAAGGATGAACCAGACTTGTGTAGGTCTACAATTTATTTTCTGAGGTCTTGGCTGATGTCTTTTGATTTTCCCATGATGTCAAGCAAAGAGGCACTGAGTTTGAAGATAGGCCTTGAAATACATCCACAGGTACACCTCCAATTGACTCAAATTATGTCAATTAGCCTATCAGAAGCTTCTAAAGCCACGACATCAATTTCTGGAATCTTCCAAGCTGTTTAAAGGCACAGTCAATTTAGTGTATGTAAACTTCTGACCCACTGGAATTGTGATACAGTGAATTATAATTGAAATAATCTGTCTGTAAACAATTATTGGGAAAATTACTTGTGTCATGTACAAAGTAGATGTCCCAACCGACTTGCCAAAACTATAGTTTGTTAACAATAGATTTGTGGAGTGGTTGAAAAATTAGTTTTAATGACTCCAACCTAAGTGTATGTAAACTTCCGACTTCAACTGTATATATATATATATATACATACAATATATATATATATATATATATATATAAACAAATTCCAACGGGGCTATACTTTTGGGGGAGCTTTTTTTCTCGCCTGAGTAGATTTGTTTCTCTGACAAAAATCAAATTAAACCTAAATTAAATCTAGTGTTCAGCAAAATAACAACACAATGTCAAATAACTAACATCCAATCACATTATTGTTATTATTTTATCTAGGCAAGTCACTTTTGAACAAATTCTTATTTACAATGACAGCGGGTTAACTGCCTTGTTCGGGGGCAGAACAACAGATTTTTACCTTGTCTGCTCGGGGATTTGATCTTGCAACCTTTCAGTTACTAGTCCAACACTCTAACCACTAGGCTACCTGCCACCCTACCCAATACTTTCTAGCAGTACCTGCCACCCTACCCAATACTTTCTAGTGGTACCTGCCACCCTACCCAATACTTTCTAGTGGTACCTGCCACCCTACCCAATACTTTCTAGTGGTACCAGCCACCCTAACCAATACTTTCTAGTGGTACCTGCCACCCTACCCAATACTTTCTAGTGGTACCTGCCACCCTACCCAATACTTTCTAGCAGTACCTGCCACCCTACCCAATACTTTCTAGTGGTACCAGCCACCCTACCCAATACTTTCTAGTGGTACCTGCCACCCTACCCAATACTTTCTAGTGGTACCTGCCACCCTACCCAATACTTTCTAGTGGTACCTGCCACCCTACCCAATACTTTCTAGCAGTACCTGCCACCCTACCCAATACTTTCTAGTGGTACCTGCCACCCTACCCAATACTTTCTAGTGGTACCTGCCACCCTACCCAATACTTTCTAGTGGTACCAGCCACCCTACCCAATACTTTCTAGTGGTACCTGCCACCCTACCCAATACTTTCTAGTGGTACCTGCCACCCTACCCAATACTTTCTAGTGGTACCTGCCACCCTACCCAATACTTTCTAGTGGTACCTGCCACCCTACCCAATACTTTCTAGTGGTACCTGCCACCCTAACCAATACTGTCTAGTGGTACCTGCCACCCTACCCAATACTGTCTAGTGGTACCTGCCACCCTACCCAATACTTTCTAGTGGTACCTGCCACCCTACCCAATACTTTCTAGTGGTACCTGCCACCCTACCCAATACTTTCTAGTGGTACCTGCCACCCTACCCAATACTTTCTAGTGGTACCTGCCACCCTACCCAATACTTTCTAGTGGTACCTGCCACCCTACCCAATACTTTCTAGTGGTACCTGCCACCCTACCCAATACTTTCTAGTGGTACCTGCCACCCTACCCAATACTTTCTAGTGGTACCTGCCACCCTACCCAATACTTTCTAGTGGTACCTGCCACCCTACCCAATACTTTCTAGTGGTACCTGTCACCCTACCCAATACTTTCTAGTGGTACCTGCCACCCTACCCAATACTTTCTAGTGGTACCTGCCACCCTACCCAATACTTTCTAGTGGTACCTGCCACCCTGCCCAATACTTTCTAGCGGTACCTGCCACCCTACCCAATACTTTCTAGTGGTACCTGCCACCCTACCCAATACTTTCTAGTGGTACCAGCCACCCTACCCAATACTTTCTAGCGGTACCTGCCACCCTAACCAATACTTTCTAGTGGTACCTGCCACCCTACCCAATACTTTCTAGTGGTACCTGCCACCCTACCCAATACTTTCTAGTGGTACCTTCCACCCTACCCAATACTTTCTAGTGGTACCTGCCACCCTACCCAATACTTTCTAGTGGTACCTGCCACCCTACCCAATACTTTCTAGTGGTACCTGCCACCCTACCCAATACTTTCTAGTGGTACCTGCCACCCTACCCAATACTTTCTAGCGGTACCTGCCACCCTACCCAATACTTTCTAGTGGTACCTGCCGCCCTACCCAATACTTTCTAGTGGTACCAGCCACCCTACCCAATACTTTCTAGTGGTACCTGCCACCCTACCCAATACTTTCTAGTGGTACCAGCCACCCTACCCAATACTTTCTAGTGGTACCTGCCACCCTACCCAATACTGTCTAGTGGTACCTGCCACCCTACCCAATACTTTCTAGTGGTACCAGCCACCCTACCCAATACTTTCTAGTGGTACCTGCCACCCTACCCAATACTGTCTAGTGGTACCTGTCACCCTACCCAATACTTTCTAGTGGTACCTGCCACCCTACCCAATACTTTCTAGTGGTACCTGCCACCCTACCCAATACTTTCTAGTGGTACCTGCCACCCTAACCAATACTTTCTAGTGGTACCTGCCACCCTACCCAATACTTTCTAGTGGTACCTGCCACCCTACCCAATACTTTCTAGTGGTACCTGCCACCCTAACCAATACTTTCTAGTGGTACCTGCCACCCTACCCAATACTTTCTCGTGGAACCTGCCACCCTACCCAATACTTTCTAGTGGTACCTGCCACCCTACCCAATACTTTCTAGTGGTACCTGCCACCCTACCCAATACTTTCTAGTGGTACCTGCCACCCTATCCAATACTTTCTAGTGGTACCAGCCACCCTACCCAATACTTATTAGTGGTACCTGCCACCCTACCCAATACTTTCTAGTGGTACCAGCCACCCTACCCAATACTTTCTAGTGGTACCTGCCACCCTACCAATACTTTCTAGTGGTACCTGCCACCCTACCCAATACTTTCTAGTGGTACCTGCCACCCTACCCAATACTTTCTAGTGGTACCTGCCACCCTAACCAATACTTTCTAGTGGTACCTGCCACCCTACCCAATACTTTCTAGTGGTACCTGCCACCCTACCCAATACTTTCTAGTGGTACCTGCCACCCTACCCAATACTTTCTAGTGATACCTGCCACCCTACCCAATACTTTCTAGTGGTACCAGCCACCCTACCCAATACTTTCTAGTGGTACCTGCCACCCTACCCAATACTTTCTAGTGGTACCTGCCACCCTACCCAATACTTTCTAGTGGTACCTGCCACCCTAACCAATACTTTCTAGTGGTACCTGCCACCCTACCCAATACTTTCTAGTGGTACCTGCCACCCTAACCAATACTTTCTAGTGGTACCTGCCACCCTAACCAATACTTTCTAGTGGTACCTGCCACCCTAACCAATACTTTCTAGTGGTACCTGCCACCCTACCCAATACTTTCTAGTGGTACCTGCCACCCTACCCAATACTTTCTAGTGGTACCTGCCACCCTAACCAATACTTTCTAGTGGTACCTGCCACCCTACCCAATACTTTCTAGTGGTACCTGCCACCCTACCCAATACTTTCTAGTGGTACCTGCCACCCTACCCAATACTTTCTAGTGGTACCTGCCACCCTACCCAATACTTTCTAGTGGTACCTGCCACCCTACCCAATACTTTCTAGTGGTACCTGCCACCCTACACAATACTTTCTAGTGGTACCTGCCACCCTACCCAATACTTTCTAGTGGTACCAGCCACCCTACCCAATACTTTCTAGTGGTACCTGCCACCTTACCCAATACTTTCTAGTGGTACCAGCCACCCTACCCAATACTTTCTAGTGGTACCTGCCACCCTACCCAATACTTTCTAGTGGTACCAGCCACCCTACCCAATACTTTCTAGTGGTACCTGCCACCCTACCCAATACTTTCTAGTGGTACCTGCCTCCCTACCCAATACTTTCTAGTGGTACCTGCCACCCTACCCAATACTTTCTAGTGGTACCAGCCACCCTACCCAATACTTTCTAGTGGTACCTGCCACCCTACCCAATACTTTCTAGTGGTACCTGCCACCCTACCCAATACTTTCTAGTGGTACCTGCCACCCTACCCAATACTGTCTAGTGGTACCTGCCACCCTACCCAATACTTTCTAGTGGTACCAGCCACCCTACCCAATACTTTCTAGTGGTACCTGCCACCCTACCCAATACTTTCTAGTGGTACCAGCCACCCTACCCAATACTTTCTAGTGGTACCTGCCACCCTACCCAATACTTTCTAGTGGTACCTGCCGCCCTACCCAATACTTTCTAGTGGTACCTGCCACCCTACCCAATACTTTCTAGTGGTACCTGCCACCCTACCCAATACTTTCTAGTGGTACCTGCCACCCTACCCAATACTTTCTAGTGGTACCTGCCACCCTACCCAATACTTTCTAGTGGTACCTGCCACCCTACCCAATACTTTCTAGTGGTACCTGCCACCCTACCCAATACTTTCTAGCGGTACCTGCCACCCTACCCAATACTTTCTAGTGGTACCTGCCACCCTACCCAATACTTTCTAGTGGTACCTGCCACCCTACCCAATACTTTCTAGTGGTACCTGCCGCCCTACCCAATACTTTCTAGTGGTACCTGCCACCCTACCCAATACTTTCTAGTGGTACCTGCCACCCTACCCAATACTTTCTAGTGGTACCTGCCACCCTACCCAATACTTTCTAGTGGTACCAGCCACCCTACCCAATACTTTCTAGTGGTACCTGCCACCCTACCCAATACTTTCTAGTGGTACCTGCCACCCTACCCAATACTTTCTAGTGGTACCAGCCACCCTACCCAATACTTTCTAGTGGTACCAGCCACCCTACCCAATACTTTCTAGTGGTACCTGCCACCCTACCCAATACTTTCTAGTGGTACCTGCCACCCTACCCAATACTTTCTAGTGGTACCTGCCACCCTACCCAATACTTTCTAGTGGTACCTGCCACCCTACCCAATACTTTCTAGTGGTACCTGCCACCCTACCCAATACTTTCTAGTGGTACCTGCCACCCTACCCAATACTTTCTAGTGGTACCTGCCACCCTACCCAATACTTTCTAGCGGTACCTGCCACCCTACCCAATACTTTCTAGTGGTACCTGCCGCCCTACCCAATACTTTCTAGTGGTACCAGCCACCCTACCCAATACTTTCTAGTGGTACCTGCCACCCTACCCAATACTTTCTAGTGGTACCAGCCACCCTACCCAATACTTTCTAGTGGTACCTGCCACCCTACCCAATACTGTCTAGTGGTACCTGCCACCCTACCCAATACTTTCTAGTGGTACCAGCCACCCTACCCAATACTTTCTAGTGGTACCTGCCACCCTACCCAATACTGTCTAGTGGTACCTGTCACCCTACCCAATACTTTCTAGTGGTACCTGCCACCCTACCCAATACTTTCTAGTGGTACCTGCCACCCTACCCAATACTTTCTAGTGGTACCTGCCACCCTACCCAATACTTTCTAGTGGTACCTGCCACCCTACCAATACTTTCTAGTGGTACCTGCCACCCTACCCAATACTTTCTAGTGGTACCTGCCACCCTACCCAATACTTTCTAGTGGTACCTGCCACCCTAACCAATACTTTCTAGTGGTACCTGCCACCCTACCCAATACTTTCTCGTGGTACCTGCCACCCTACCCAATACTTTCTAGTGGTACCTGCCACCCTACCCAATACTTTCTAGTGGTACCTGCCACCCTACCCAATACTTTCTAGTGGTACCTGCCACCCTATCCAATACTTTCTAGTGGTACCAGCCACCCTACCCAATACTTATTAGTGGTACCTGCCACCCTACCCAATACTTTCTAGTGGTACCAGCCACCCTACCCAATACTTTCTAGTGGTACCTGCCACCCTACCCAATACTTTCTAGTGGTACCTGCCACCCTACCCAATACTTTCTAGTGGTACCTGCCACCCTACCCAATACTTTCTAGTGGTACCTGCCACCCTACCCAATACTTTCTAGTGGTACCTGCCACCCTAACCAATACTTTCTAGTGGTACCTGCCACCCTACCCAATACTTTCTAGTGGTACCTGCCACCCTACCCAATACTTTCTAGTGGTACCTGCCACCCTACCCAATACTTTCTAGTGATACCTGCCACCCTACCCAATACTTTCTAGTGGTACCAGCCACCCTACCCAATACTTTCTAGTGGTACCTGCCACCCTACCCAATACTTTCTAGTGGTACCTGCCACCCTACCCAATACTTTCTAGTGGTACCTGCCACCCTAACCAATACTTTCTAGTGGTACCTGCCACCCTACCCAATACTTTCTAGTGGTACCTGCCACCCTAACCCAATACTTTCTAGTGGTACCTGCCACCCTAACCAATACTTTCTAGTGGTACCTGCCACCCTAACCAATACTTTCTAGTGGTACCTGCCACCCTACCCAATACTTTCTAGTGGTACCTGCCACCCTACCAATACTTTCTAGTGGTACCTGCCACCCTACCCAATACTTTCTAGTGGTACCTGCCACCCTACCCAATACTTTCTAGTGGTACCTGCCACCCTACCCAATCCTTCTAGTGGTACCTGCCACCCTACCCAATACTTTCTAGTGGTACCTGCCACCCTACCCAATACTTTCTAGTGGTACCTGCCACCATACACAATACTTTCTAGTGGTACCTGCCACCCTACCCAATACTTTCTAGTGGTACCAGCCACCCTACCCAATACTTTCTGGTGGTACCAGCCACCCTACCCAATACTTTCTAGTGGTACCTGCCACCTTACCCAATACTTTCTAGTGGTACCAGCCACCCTACCCAATACTTTCTAGTGGTACCTGCCACCCTACCCAATACTTTCTAGTGGTACCAGCCACCCTACCCAATACTTTCTAGTGGTACCTGCCACCCTACCCAATACTTTCTAGTGGTACCTGCCTCCCTACCCAATACTTTCTAGTGGTACCTGCCACCCTACCCAATACTTTCTAGTGGTACCTAGCCACCCTACCCATACTTTCTAGTGGTACCTGCCACCCTACCCAATACTTTCTAGTGGTACCTGCCACCCTACCCAATACTTTCTAGTGTACCTGCCACCTACCCAATACTGTCTAGTGGTACCTGCCACCCTACCCAATACTGTCTAGTGTACCTGCCACCCTACCCAATACTTTCTAGTGGTACCAGCCACCCTACCCAATACTTTCTAGTGGTACCTGCCACCCTACCCAATACTTTCTAGTGGTACCAGCCACCCTACCCAATACTTTCTAGTGGTACCTGCCACCCTACCCTACTTTCTAGTGGTACCTGCCGCCCTACCCAATACTTTCTAGTGGTACCTGCCGCCCTACCCAATACTTTCTAGTGGACCTGCCACCCTACCCAATACTTTCTAGTGGTACCTGCCACCACCCTACCCAATACTTTCTAGTGGTACCTGCCACCCTACCCATACTTTCTATTAGTGGTACCTGCCACCCTACCAATACTTTCTCTAGTGGTACCTGCCACCCTACCCAATACTTTCTAGTGGTACCTGCCACCCTACCCAATACTTTCTAGTGGTACCTGCCTCCCTACCCAATACTTTCTAGTGGTACCTGCCACCCTACCCATACTTTCTAGTGGTACCTGCCTCCCTACCCAATACTTTCTAGTGGTACCTGCCACCCTACCCAATACTTTCTAGTGGTACCTGCCACCCTACCCAATACTTTCTAACGGTACCTGTCACCCTACCCAATACTTTCTAGTGGTACCTGCCACCCTACCCAATACTTTCTAGTGGTACCTGCCACCCTACCCAATACTTTCTAGTGGTACCTGCCACCCTACCCAATACTTTCTAGTGGTACCTGCCACCCTACCCAATACTTTCTAGTGGTACCTGCCACCCTACCCAATACTTTATAGTGGTACCTGTCACCCTACCCAATACTTTCTAGTGGTACCAGCCACCCTACCCAATACTTTCTAGCGGTACCTGCCACCCTACCCAATACTTTCTAGTGGTACCTGCCACCCTACCCAATACTTTCTCGTGGTACCTGCCACCCTACCCAATACTTTCTAGTGGTACCTGCCACCCTACCCAATACTTTCTAGTGGTACCTGCCACCCTACCCAATACTTTCTAGTGGTACCTGCCACCCTATCCAATACTTTCTAGTGGTACCTGCCACCCTACCCAATACGTTCTAGTGGTACCTGCCACCCTAACCAATACTTTCTAGTGGTACCTGCCACCCTACCCAATACTTTCTAGTGGTACCTGCCACCCTACCCAATACTTTCTAGTGGTACCTGCCACCCTACCCAATACTTTCTAGTGGTACCTGCCACCCTACCCAATACTTTCCACTAACGGTCCGTATGTAGCCAAACGTAGCTGCTGCTCATTCCGTTTGCTCGAAAAATGTATTAATGGTTAAAAAAAGTAGGGCCCACATCCATAGAGACACATACCAGCTCTACTGGTAATACTGCTACTACCAGCAGTACTACACCTGCACCTGTTGACAACACAAGTTATTCTGCTTCCATGAGCACATCCAATGCTAGCATCAGTAATTCTACATTTGTTGTTAGCCCGCTAGCATGGACACTGACAGTTGTGAATCTGATGCAGCCAAGAGCTACTGCCCCCTTACCCGGAAGCACCGAACAACAGACGGGGCTTTGGACCATCGAAAGGCGCAAATATGATGAGAACTACATTGATTTTGGGTTCACTTATATTGGGAGTAGTGCCTTTCCTCAGCCACAGTGTGTTATATGTGCAAAAGTACTCTCACAACTCAATGAAACCTTCACTCTTTATAAACAAAACATGCCAATTTGAAAAATAAGCCACGGGAGTTTTTTGAGCGAGAATTAAGACGACTTTCGAGTGGTAAGACATGTATAAAAGCAACAGATACCATTAATAAGAAGGGGCTAGAAGAGTCTTATATGGTGAGCTACCGAGTGGCTAGGACAGGCAAGCCCCATACTATTGTGGAGGACTTCATTCTTCCTGCTGCAGCGGATATGGCTGGGACAATGCTGGGGGAAAAGGCCCAAAAAACTATACAGACAATGCCTTCATCAAACAACACTGTTTCACGAAGCATCAGTGACATGGCAGGAGATGTTTTGAAACAATTACTGCTTCGCATACAAGCCAGTGAATTCTATGCGTTACAGCTGAATGAGTCAACAGGCGTTGCGGGCCTGGCACAGCTCCTGGTAAATGTCTGTTACGTTTATGGGGGGTCAACTTAGGAAGACATCCTCTTCTGTAAACCAGGACAGCATGAGAGGATAAAGTACTGGACCGCTTTGTGACATCAAATGGACTTTGGTAGGCAAGAAAAACCTTTTGGACACTACATTGAAAATGGTTAACTTTGTTAAAGCAAGGCCCCTGAACTCTTGTGTTTTTTCTGCACTATGCAATGATATGGGCAGCGACCATGTAACGCTTTTACAACATACAGAAGTGCGCTGTTATCAAGGGGCAAAGTATTGACACGTTTTTTTAAATTGAGAGATTAAACTTTTCTTTACTGACCCTAATTTTCACTTGTCTGACCGCTTGCATGATCACTAGTTTCTCACATGACTGGCCTATCTGGGTGATGTTTTTTCTCACCTGAATGATCTGAATCTAGGATTACAGGGACTCTCCGCAATTATATTCAATGTGCGGGGCAAAATTGAGGCTATGATTATGAAGTTGGAGCTCTTCTCTGCAGGTACTTTCCCAAAACGGATGACACGAACAACTGGATCCCTTTTATGCCCTGCCTCCAGTCCACTTACCTACATCTGAACAAGAGAGCCTCATCGAAATTGCATCAAGCGGTCCGGTGAAAATGTAATTTAATCAGAAGCCACTGCCAGATTTCTGGATTGGGCTGCGCTCAGAGTTTCCTGCCGTGGCAAATCGCACTGTTAAGACACTGATGCCCTCTGCAACCACGTACCTATGTGAGAGTGTATTCTCGGCCCTCACTAGCATGAAAACTAAATACAGGCACAGACTGTGTGGAAAATGACTCTCTCCAAAACAACCCAACATTGCAGAGTTATGTGCATCCTTTCAAGCACACCCTTCTCATTAACCTGTGGTGACAAATAAGGTTTTATATGTTAAAGAGCTAATTTATTGATTATTATTACATTATTATTTGTTCCCTGGTCCTATAAGAGCTCTTTATCACTTCCCACGTGCCGGTTGTGAAAAAAAACTCACACTCATTCATATGTTTAATAAATGTATCGTATAGTGTGTGTGTGTGGCAGGCTTACAATGATGGCAAAAAACAACATTTGAGAGTGCGCTGACCCTGGTGCTAGAAGGGGTACAGCTGGAGGTTGAATGTTTGAAGGGGTACAGCTGGAGGTTGAATGTTTGAAGGGGTACCGGACTATAAAAAGTTTGGGAACCACTACCTAGTAGATAATATGGGATTTTATCAAAATTGGATTTGTTTTCAGAATCTTTGTGGGTCTGTGTAATCTCAGGGAAAAATGTGTGTGTCTCTCGCTCTCTTTCTCTCAGGGATTCAACACTGCTGTTTTGTTTGTTTTTTCCCCTGCTGTCCTCTGGGCAAAAAAACACAAATTATTCCAGCTAGCTGTTTATATGGACAGCAGCTCTTCTCTCTCTGTTTATATGGACAGCAGCTCTTCTCTCTCTGTTTATATGGACAGCAGCTCTTCTCTCTCTGTTTATATGGACTGCAGCTCTTCTCTCTCTGTTTATATGGACTGCAGCTCTTCTCTCTCTGTTTATATGGACTGCAGCTCTTCCCTCTGTTTATATGACAGCGCTCTTCTCTCTCTGTTTATATGGACTGCAGCTCTTCCCTTCTGTTATATGGACGCAGCTCTTCTCTCTCTGTTTATATGGACTGCAGCTCTTCCCTCTCTGTTTATATGGACGCAGCTCTTCTCTCTCTGTTTATATGGACTGCGAGCTCTTCTCTCTCTGTTTATATGGACTGCAGCTCTTCTCTCTCTGTTTATATGGACTGCAGCTCTTCTCTCTCGTTTATATGGACTGCAGCTCTTCTCTCTCTGTTAAGGACTGCAGTTCTTCTCTCTCTGTTTATATGGACTGCAGCCCTTCTCTCTCTGTTTATATGGACTGCAGTTCTTCTCTCTCTTTTATATGACTGCACTCTTCTCTCTCTTTTATATGGACTGCACTCTTCTCTCTCTGTTATATGGACTGCAGCTCTTCTCTCTCTGTTTATATGGACTGCAGCTCTTCTCTCTCTGTTTATATGGACGGCAGCTCTTCTCCTCTGTTTATATGGACAGCAGCTCTCTCTCTCTGTTTATATGGACTGCAGCTCTTCCCCTCTCGTTTATATGGACTGCAGCTCTTCTCTCTCTGTTATATGACTGCAGCTCTTCCCTCTCTGTTTATATGGACAGCAGCTCTTCTCTCTCTGTTTATATGGACTGCAGCTCTTCTCTCTCTGTTTATATGGACGCAGCTCTTCTCTCTCTTTTATAGGACTGCAGCTCTCTCTCTCTGTTTATATGGACTGCAGCTCTTCTCTCTCTGTTTTATATGGACTGCAGTTCTTCTCTCTCTGTTTATATGGAGCAGCCCTTCCTCTCTGTTCTATGGACTGCAGCTCTTCTCTCTCTGTTTATATGGACTGCAGCTCTTCTCTCTCTGTTTATATGGACTGCAGCTCTTCCTCTCTGTTTATATGGACTGCAGCCTTCTCTCTCTGTTTATATGGACTGCAGCTCTTCTCTCTCTGTTTATATGGACTGCAGCTCTTCTCTCTCTGTTTATATGGACTGCAGTTCTTCTCTCTCTGTTTATATGGACTGCAGCCCTTCCCTCTCTGTTCATATGGACTGCAGCTCTTCTCTCTCTGTTTATATGGACTGCAGCTCTTCTCTCTCTGTTTATATGGACTGCAGCTCTTCCCTCTCTGTTTATATGGACTGCAGCTCTTCTCTCTCTGTTTATATGGACTGCAGTTCTTCTCTCTCTGTTTATATGGACTGCAGCTCTTCTCTCTCTGTTCATATGGACTGCAGTTCTTCTCTCACTGTTTATATGGACTGCGATCTCTCTTCTGTTATATGGACTGCAGCTCTTCTCTCTCTGTTTTATGGACTGCAGCTCTTCTCTCTCTGTTTATATGACTGCAGCCTCTTCTCTCTCTGTTTATATGGACAGCAGCTCTTCTCTCTCTGTTTATATGGACTGCAGCTCTTCTCTCTCTGTTTTATGGACTGCAGCTCTTCTCTCTCGTTTATATGGACTGCAGCTCTTCCTCTCTGTTTATATGGACTGCAGCTCTTCTCTCTCTGTTATATGACAGCAGCTCTTCCCTCTCTGTTTTATATGGACTGCAGCTCTTCTCTCTCTGTTTATATGGACTGCAGCTCTTCTCTCTCTGTTATATGGACTGCAGCTCTTCTCTCTCTGTTTATATGGACTGCAGCTCTTCCCTCTTCTGTTTATATGGACTGCAGCTCTTCTCTCTCTGTTCATATGGACTGCAGCTCTTCTCTCTCTGTTTATATGGACTGCAGCTCTTCTCTCTCTGTTTATATGGACTGCAGCTCTTCTCTCTCTGTTCATATGGACTGCAGCTCTTCTCTCTCTGTTTATATGGACTGCAGCTCTTCTCTCTCTGTTTATATGGACTGCAGCTCTTCTCTCTCTGTTTATATGGACTGCAGCTCTTCTCTCTCTGTTTATATGGACAGCAGCTCTTCTCTCTCTGTTCATATGGACTGCAGCTCTTCTCTCTCTGTTTATATGGACTGCAGCTCTTCCCTCTCTGTTTATATGGACTGCAGCTCTTCTCTCTCTGTTTATATGGACTGCAGCTCTTCCCTCTCTGTTTATATGGACTGCAGCTCTTCTCTCTCTGTTATATGGACTGCAGCTCTTCTCTCTCTCTCTGTTTATATGGACTGCAGCTCTTCTCTCTCTGTTTATATGGACTGCAGCTCTTCTCTCTCTGTTTATATGGACTGCAGTTCTTCTCTCTCTGTTTATATGGACTGCAGCTCTTCCCTCTCTGTTTATATGGACTGCAGCTCTTCTCTCTCTGTTTATATGGACAGCAGCTTCTTCTCTCTGTTTATATGGACTGCAGCTCTTCTCTCTCTGTTTAATGACTGCAGCTCTTCTCTCTCTGTTTTATGGGACTGCAGCCTCTTCTCTCTCTGTTTATATGGACTGCAGCTCTTCCCTCTCTGTTTATATGGACTGCAGCTCTTCTCTCTCTGTTTATATGGACTGCAGCTCTTCTCTCTCTGTTTATATGGACTGCAGCTCTTCTCTCTCTGTTTATATGGACTGCAGCTCTTCTCTCTCTGTTTATGGACTGCAGCTCTTCTCTCTCTGTTTATATGATGCAGCTCTTCTCTCTCTGTTTATATGGACTGCAGCTACTTCTCTCTCTGTTTATATGACTCAGCTCTTCTCTCTGTTAATGGACAGCACTCTTCTCTCTCTGTTCTATGGACTGCAGCTCTTCTCTCTCTGTTTATGGACTGCAGCTCTTCTCTCTGTTTATATGGACTGCAGCTCTTCTCTCTCTGTTTATATGGACTGCAGCTCTTCCCTCTCTGTTTATATGGACTGCAGCTCTTCTCTCTCTGTTTATATGGACTGCAGCTCTTCCCTCTCTGTTTATATGGACTGCAGCTCTTCTCTCTCTGTTTATATGGACTGCAGCTCTTCTCTCTCTGTTTATATGGACTGCAGTTCTTCTCTCTCTGTTTATATGGACTGCAGCTCTTCTCTCTCTGTTTATATGGACTGCAGCTCTTCTCTCTCTGTTTATATGGACTGCAGTTCTTCTCTCTCTGTTTATATGGACTGCAGCTCTTCCCTCTCTGTTTATATGGACTGCAGCTCTTCTCTCTCTGTTTATATGGACTGCAGCTCTTCCTTCTATGTTTATATGGACTGCAGCTCTTCTCTCTATGTTTATATGGACTGCAGCTCTTCTCATCTTTTCTGATA
This sequence comes from Salvelinus namaycush, assembly GCF_016432855.1. Taxonomy (NCBI): domain Eukaryota; kingdom Metazoa; phylum Chordata; class Actinopteri; order Salmoniformes; family Salmonidae; genus Salvelinus; species Salvelinus namaycush. Next base: position 8,908,537 of record NC_052325.1, read on the forward strand.
TTCAGAGAAAACTTTTACACTTCTCATAAATAGTTGTGTTGGCTGCTCTACTCTTTCTCTCTCACCATTTCTGTTATCTTTGTCTCACTTCTCTCTCTCATCTATATTCTCTCTCATCTATATTCTCTCTCATCTATATTCTCTCTCATCCATATTCTCTCTCATCTATATTCTCTCTCATCTATATTCTCTCTCATCCATATTCGCTCTCATCTATATTCTCTCTCATCTATATTCTCTCTCATCTATATTCTCTCTCTCTCTCATCTATATTCTCTCTCTCTTTCACTCTCATCTGTATTCTCTCTCTTTCTCTTTCTCTCTCATCTATATTCTCTCTCATCTGTATTCTCTCTCATCTATATTGTCTCTCTCTTTCTCTCTCATCTGTATTCTCTCTCTCTCTCTTTATCTCTCATCTATATTCTCTCTCAGCTGTATTCTCTCTCATCTATATTCTCTCTCATCTATATTCTCTCTCTCTTTCTCTCATCTATATTCTCTCTCATCTATATTCTCTCTCTCTTTCTCTCATCTATATTCTCTCTCATCTATATTCTCTCTCTTTCTCTCTCATCTATATTCTCTCTCCCTTTTTCTCCTTCTTTTGGCTGGTGTTGTACTGTACCTCCCCCTGCAGTACTGTACCTCCTCCCTCCTGCAACATCCTGCAGTACTGTACCTCCACCCTCCTGCATCATCCTGCAGTACTGCACCTTCCCCTCCTGCATCACCCTGCAGTACAGTACCTCCACCCTCCTGCATCACCCTGCAGTACTGGACCTTCCCCCTCCTGCAACATCCTGCATTACTGTACCCCCTCCCTCCTGCAACACCCTGCAGTACCGAACCTCCTACTTCTTGCAGTACCGAACCTCCCCCCTCCTGCAGTACTGAACCTCTCCCCTCCTGCGGTACCGAACCTCTCCCCTCCTACAGTACCGAACCTCCTTCCTCCTGCAGTACCGAACCTCCTTCCTCCTGCAGTACCGAACCTCCTTCCTCCTGCAGTACCGAACCTCCTTCCTCCTGCAGAACCGAACCTCCTTCCTCCTGCAGTACCGAACCTCCTTCCTCCTGCAGTACCGAACCTCCTTCCTCCTGCAGTACCGAACCTCCCCCTCCTGCAGTACCGTACCTCTCCTCTCCTGCAGTACCGTACCTCTCCTCTCCTGCAGTACCGTACCTCTCCTCTCCTGCAGTACCGTACCTCTCCTCTCCTGCAGTACCGTACCTCTCCTCTCCTGCAGTACCGTACCTCTCCTCTCCTGCAGTACCGAACCTCCTCCCTCCTGCAGTACCGTACCTCTCCTCTCCTGCAGTACCGTACCTCTCCTCTCCTGCAGT